>NW_019384755.1:169399-264699 GCF_000671375.1 Centruroides sculpturatus | reverse complement strand
CAAAAAATATCTCTATATATGCATTTGTGAACTGTTATTTACGATATTTGTAATAATTTTTGTTTAATCTCTTTATTTCAACTTTTTTTTGCTAATTACGTATTCGCTCGAACTTCGTTAAAACCTTAACTGTACTTCGAACAATGACCGGTGTGCCATCACGCGGTGAAAGGTGCGACGTGGACTTTCACATATTCTGTTAATTTCAAGTTTTATTTATATATTTTTATCACCGTTGTTGCGTTATTTGGTGCTTTTATTTCATTCTCTGCCGCGGCACTGATGAAATAAGATGACGTTTGTTTATTCTTTATTACAAGCCACGCATTTTTATGTATTCTAAAAAATTATATGTAAAATTAATTTCCTCACAGATGTTGATGTCTGTTTAATAAAAATGATAATAATAGGTTAATGGATTGCAATTCTATTAATAGTATCATATCACATATGTTTTTGAGGGGAATAACATTTTGGTGTGCCATGTTGAGTCACGGGTGTGCCAAAAGATTGCGGAAAACTGCTCTAGGGCACCGTTCCGGTCCCAACGGCGTCGTTCGTGTCAGCAATTGTACCATACCGCCGGGCCATCCGAACTATCGCGCCGGTTAGACTTGACCCCAGCGTCGCTCCGAACGGTTCCGACAGGGCGCCACAAAACGCTTAAGGAAGGAATTAGGGAAAATTTAACCGGTTGGTCCTACCTGCTCGGCTTTGGCCAGAATGATCCAGAGTCGCCTCCAGGTGGAGAATTTCCGATGGTCGCTGAAGTTGTAGGCCATTTCCTGACTGGCGTATCTCGACGTCAGAGGAGATTGATAGCGGCGATGGAAGTCGTCCACGTCATCCGGAATGTTCAAAAACGCCGCTTCTTCGCTTCTCAGAGGACCGCTATCGGCCGAATGCCCCACACGCGTCTCGTCGTCCGACGCCGACATTTCCCTGTACTACAACGACCCACAGAGAATCTTCCCTATTTATAGTTCTTTAAAGCGCCATCTGCATTTCGTTAGGTGCACTATCACTTACTAGGTCCCTTTAAAATCGACACCTACCTGTCCAAACTGTACGATTTCCTATAATTATTGTCATTTCTTTTATATATTGATGTGTGTAACGTTACGATTCGATGTATTTTTACAGCAAAATAATCTTCGAAATTTGGCGTTCTTTCTTTTCCCTCTTATTCATTCTTACGCTAACCGAATAGTAGCTGATCACGTGATAGTGGACAATGCCCATCGCCCTCTTTAGGCTAAAATACATAGTTTCTCTAACCTAATCGCATCTAAACTGTATATAGCGAACGCAGTCGAGAATATTACTAGATGAAATTTTAAAAAATTGATTTTCTTCACAGACTTTACATACAAATTTTTAAAATGATGATAAATGTGTTTTTGATAGAAACAACTTTTTAATAAATTACATATTGTTTTTAATAAAAAAAACAGTTAGTTTAAATTGATTATTAAACTGTTATAANTTTTACATTCTATAAGGTCTTATTTGTAAAACTAAGTATACTTCCGCTACTGGATGACGTAAGAAGTGAGGAAAAAAATAACAAATAGCCGATATTTACGTGTTTAACGTACTGTTTGTGGATTAATATAGGCTATATATAGTTAAAATAATTCTTAAAAATTGAATATTAATTTAAAAATATTAATAATACTCCTTTGTAACGAATTTTTCCTTATTATTGTCGCTTTTTATTTTAGGAAAGTCAGATATGTGGTGCGGAGAGAAAAGGAGAATTTATTTATTTCCCGTATTTATCCTATTGTGTAGTAGGGTAAGTCCAATTAAAGTAATAACGGATCTTTGCTTATATTTTGAAGGTTAATTTTTTAAGGAGGCGAATGTCGACTATAAATATCGATTTAAATTGCAAAATGAACTTAACGAGCCGGCAGTCCGACAATCCTAATCTAGTAGGTTAGAGGGACGGGCATCTGGTTGCCGATGCTCGAGGCCAGTGTGTTATGCTCGACAGGTCGACGACCCCGGCGATGTGACCGAAGAAACTTCTCCGGCAGTTAGCAAAAACTGTTTACTCCTAAGTGAGCCACTTTTCGTAAACAGGCGATTGACTATCGTTTATCCCGGTAACAAAAAAAAAATTATCATTTCCACTGCTTATTTTATATTACCGCCTTACCCGTATACCCGCCATTTTTAATGGAGTAATCGCACTATCGGAAGATCTAATTTGTTTCTAAATTGTAATTTTAATAACATTTTTTCTGCCAGAAAAATTTGTAATTTACAGTAGACAACCCCTATAACACTGTTGATAATTCCGTTTTATATGAATTCCGTGTTGTACGAGTCACTTAAATTTCACAAATATATGTGCCGGGCTGTGAACGGCTCACGTATTTGTAAAATCTAAGTGACTCGTACAACACGGAATTCATATAAAACGGAATTATCAACAGTGTTATAGAGGGGGGGTCTACTCTTCTTGGATAATTTTATTTAAAAAAATTAAGAAATAATTACTTATGGAATTGCCCGATCGGTATTTATTAAGTGAGGAAACGATGTCGAGATAATTACTTATTCAAAACACGGAATTATTTTTGTAAAATGAGCAAATATCGCCGTTTCCTTTATTTTTGCTTCTCCGGATAGTATTATACCGGAACAAGGCGAACGAGGTAACGCTTTGTAACGCGAGACGAGACCTACCGCTGCCTAAGGGTAGATAGAATAACCTTCACCTCTACATCGAAAGCTGGTGCAGAATAAGAGAAAGGGGGGCAAAAAGATCCTATCGATGTCAAGGGAACCGCTCCGTTAGTATCCGGTTTCGGTAGGCATGCGCTTTTCTGCGGGGCAACTGGAGCTTCTTCCGCATTTACCGGCATTCATATTAGATCCGGGGTTCCTGTTCGGTTAGGAAAGTTGGCCACAATTTTTGCGGGTCAGTCTTGATATCGCTCCGGGCTCTAAACGGTTGCATTCTAAAACACTTCGTAAATTAACAATTGTTTCTCTCGGTTTTATAAACTAATCTGGGATTTTTATAAGCGTAAATTGTCTAAATATCGAATTATATTTGGCCAAAAAGTTCAAATAACATTCACATTTTTAAATTAATTAAATTATTCTCTATCGTTAATTAATAAATTAATTTCTCATAATTAAAGTAAATTCGTTTAGAATTTAAATGAGAGTATTTGCATTATTAGGGCAGAGGGGCAAATGGTGTTGGTCGATACCATCAAACTCAAGCTCGGTTTATTGTTTTAATATGTTAAAATCTGACTAAATTAATGGAATCTGTGGGCAAAGAACACAATTCGTTTTTAATATAAAGCGAAATACGTATTTTTATATGAAACTTCTCTGTCGTATTTAAAATCTGTAACACTGTAAGCGTTACACATTTTCAACTTTATAAGTTTAATTATTATATGACATTTACATGCAAATATATATAATTATTAATATATATACTAATATACTAGCATGAATTTTAGATCCGGAGTTCCTGTTCGGTTAGGAAAGTTGGCCATAATTTTTGCGGGTCAGTCCCTATATCGCTTCGGGCTTTGAACACTTGTTCTGTGAAATAAATTAATATTATATATATATTTATTTATTTTAGATAATTAGATAATAGATAATATATTATATATATTAATTATATATTATACAATACATATATTTATTTATTTACATTTCTATATGACATTTTTTAAAATTGTTTAGCTGGCTTTAGCAACGGAAGAATCGCAAGAATTTTTAGAATCCAATCAACCTGACCAGTTAACAGAAAATCAAGAAAATGAAAAATCAGAGGGTCAGGAATTCGATGAAAAATCGTACTCTCTCCAGCAGTCTCAGTTCGTACCCAAACCACCACCTATAAAATTTGGAAATAAAGATCCCATTCCGTTTCCTTTACCTCTACCTATTCAGTCGGGACATGTAATCATTCCCGCATTGACTGCTCAACAGCAACAGCAACAACAACAGCAGCAGCAACAGCAGCAGCAGCAACAACAACAACAACAACAGCAGCATTTTCAAACCATCCAAAATTCTCAAGGCGCTCACGGTTCATTACTTTCGCAAGGATCGCAAAGTAATCTAATTAATAGCGATGCTCAGTTAATAGCCGAAGGATCTCAGGCTCATCCCGTGTATCACGGCGTACCACAACCGCAACAACAACAACAACAACAGGTTCCAGCTGCTCAACAAGAACACGGTTGGTACGATCACGATCCTCACAACAATCAATTTCCTGGTTTTCCGAATTTACCGGGTAGTGATCATTGGCCGTTGCCTCAGCCAGAAATGCCTAAAATAGTGAATTTAGACGTGAAATGCGAAAAAAATTTAATGAAAGTTGCGATCGAGTTCGATAAACCATTTCACGGTATTATCTTTAGCAAAGGTCATTATAATTACGGAAGTTGCGTTCATCTTCCTGCGGGATCGGGTAGAAGTAGCGTTTTCTTCGACGTTTCGATCAATAGCTGCGGTACGTTAGGAAATACTCAAAACGGACTTTACGGATACGGAGCGCACAGTGGCAGTGGAACCTTCTTCGAAAATACTATTATCGTCCAATACGATCCACAAGTGCAAGAAGTTTGGGATCAGGCGAGAAAACTTAGATGCACGTGGCACGATCAATACGAAAAAGCCGTAACATTTAGAGCATTTCCGGTCGATATGTTAGATGTGGTGAGAGCTGATTTTGCAGGAGACAATGTAGGATGTTGGATGCAGGTTCAGGTGGGTAAAGGACCATGGGCTAGCGAGGTGTCCGGCATCGTTAAAATCGGGCAAACTATGACTATGGTTTTAGCGATTAAAGACGAAGAAAATAAATTTGATATGCTAGTCAGAAATTGTATTGCTCACGATGGGAAAAGAGCACCGATCGAATTAGTGGATAGCTTGGGATGTATCGTTAGACCGAAATTAATGAGTCGATTTACAAAAATAAAAAATTTCGGATCGAGTGCTTCGGTGCTAACTTACGGCCATTTTCAAGCATTTAAGTTTCCAGATTCGATGGAAGTACATTTTCAATGCACCATTCAGATTTGTCGATATCAATGCCCGGAACAGTGTGCTCATCCCGTTAATCCACATCCTCCTCAACACGATTCTTACGTTCCGGACGGATATATTCCCGCAGGAAGACCTCGTGAAGAACGTGATATTGCCGGGCATCAGAAAAACGTTCGACTGGATAAAAATAGTAACGTTCAAGACATGACAGAAATCGGTCTTAATCGGGTAATTCGGGTGGTGTCGGCGGGAGATTTAGCATTTTCTCTACAATCAAACGACACCGTTCCCATTTATTACACTCAGGAACGTATCGAGAGCGGCATCATTTGCATGTCCACACCCGGTTTTGCTGCCACACTGGTAATACTTTTATCTGTTCTGATTATTTCTTGTCTCTTATCGACTTTTCTCTGTCTGAGACAACGCACTTTACCCGGGGCATTCCCTTACGATCTAACAGATCTTAAAAAGAACAAACATTGAATCATGGTTAATTTAATATCGCTATTTATTAATAGAAAAAAAACTTTTTAGTTATTTAATAAAACTGATGTCTATTATTATTATTATTATTATTATTATTATAGTTTTAATCACATTGATGTTACTTTTTTAAAGATTTTAATTACTTTTCGACTAAATTACATAAGGATAAAGTCGAGTTTTCAAGTAATATGAAGAAAAACAAAACTGTAACAATAAGGAAAAAGTATGGGTATGATATACGTTGTTTCCTGTATAAGTTGAGAATATTAAATATATAAAAAAAACAACTGTGTTTGACTGTTATCATTAAGGTAGTTTCCCAGTCATTTAGGCATTTCCCAGTAACGAATCCAAACTACAAATTCGAATAAAATTAATTTCTCTGCTAGATGGAGAGCATTAGAATAAGTATGGAAGCTCTTACCAAAATTTTTGCCAGTAATTACAAGTGGAAGATACTCGTTATTACTTTTATAATATATATTGTGTATAAATTTCTGGTTAAAGGAAAGCAAATTCTCGTTGGTTTTAAAGACACCGAATTTTATTATTCTCTGATTGGATGGAAATTCGCATTTCAAATTCTCATACCTAGGATCGGTAAGTTAACGTTTTGTCAACTCGCATACAATAAATGACTTAAAACTTAAATGCNGTTTAGCATTTATATATATAGGCTATATAACCTATAACCTTTGAAAATGTTTACGAGACAATGGAAATTGTTATAATCCACACCTGGTGGATTTTTAGTACATGGAGTATTTCCATATTTATATGTATATACATATATATACACTAATATAGTTGTTAAGTGCTTATATATGTATATCTTACGACATGCTGCCATGTAAATAATTGTTATTTGGGGTGTTTGTTGTATGTATATAAAATATTTTTTGTGACACGGCCAATTGACAGTATTGGGTTATGATAAAAAAAAACTAACTTGTCACTGTAATGCCAAAATATTTTGCTATTAAATTATCAAAGAAAATGGATTTTATTTTTTTTTTTGTATCTCGGACATTACGCTACAGTTGTTGATTTACAATCGTCCGATTCCACTAAATTAAACAAAATAAACGGTTAATGTCAATCGTATTTGTTCCGCTCGTTTAACTTTAATAACAATCCTCCATTAGTTTTCCGTTTCGATCCTCCCCGTTACGTCTGCGGATAATTCCGTTATGACGAATGGTCGTCGCTAATTGTATAATACTGTATTGTAGTTTCAAAGCTAAAATTTATCAGGAATACTTCTATATACGAGGCATTGATGCTATTACGTTTTGGACCTTATAAGTCGGGATGTAGAGAATCGTATCTCGAGTGGAGTCAGACTTAATGGGCATTTTACTCGTTACGAGCATTTAAAATTCTTTCAACTTACCCCTAACCTCAACAAAGCCTTTTGCTATTGTATAATAATTAGTAATATAAAAATTATTTTGTAATAAAATCTCATAACAGATGGCACCAAACGTAATTTTGTATGGCGCCATCTGTTATGAGATTTTATTACAAAAAGTTTAATTTTTTTTTAAATAGAGAAATTTCTCATAATTGGACAAAATTACTTCTTTTAAGCTTTTATTATCGTTTAAATTTTATATCGGAGTAGAATTTAAAATTATCGGACACTTCCTGGACCCCGGGAAAGCCTGCAAGAGCCTTTACCAGCTGTTTTTTTTTTTTTATTCAGAAGATAAATTCAATTTTGTTTTGTTACGTTTTCTCAAACCAGGAAACTAACAAATCGAAAAAAGTCGTTTAATTTACCGTAAAAGTTTACGAAATGGGAAATTTATTTTTTTAGAATTTTTATGGTTTTTGCCGAAAAAAAAAGATATAAGTTGTTGTTTATTAACAGATTCTAATGTAGCGGTCTTGCGGTGTATTGAGATCTGGTCAACCGAAACAATAAATATTGATGGCATAATGTTATACCCTCAAACATCTATCCGGGAGTAAAAGACGTCTTTCCAACATTGCGTGTTTGTTCCAAGGCTAAAATAACCGAAGGGAATCGATTTGAGATAATTAGCATAACATGCAAGAATCTCTGGCTGTAAAGGATGAAAACAACACTGCAGAAATTGATGCAAAAAAATGATTTTTATTTTGTTAGAGAATATATCAGGGCTGTGNTTATTCAATAATGTAATACTTTCTAAGTTTTCATTTTTTTGTTTAAAAGTGGCAATTTTTACATCAAATTAAACAATTTGCTGTACAGCAAAGTATTTTATTCTATAAAATTTATACATTTTCTGAATCTTTTTGCGGGAGTAGAGCTGGCTGGAAAGAAAATTTTTTTTACAATTAGCTCTTGTAAAATACATTGGCGTATGTCTGCTCCACACACTTTTCATAACAGAAGCAGATATTCTACCTGATCTATGCACAAACCACAACTTGCTTCTACTCTGTGCTAGTGTATTTTCTTTAATAAAATCAATTTCATCTGTCAGATGCAAAGTTTCAAATACTGTCCTGCAGTGATTTAACAGCTGATCCCAGAGTAAGGCAGCTTTTTTGGTATCAAATAAAGTTGTAAGTGGGTTCTTATGGAAAGATGAATTGACATGGTTTGTAAAAGAATTAGAGTAACCTGGCATCATCACTGACAAAATTATGATTATGAACAGAAATTTTTTTCAAAAACTGTTTAAATTCTCTCTTACTAGGTTTTATCACTTGACAAATAAAGTTTTTATATATTTTTTTTCTTCAAGGCGTTGCCGTTTGCTCGCAGTTGCAGCTGACGTAAAGTTTATTTTTCGTAGTGGTTTGAAGTTTTTATATATTTTTTTTCTTCAAGGCGTTGCCGTTTGCTCGCAGTTGCAGCTGACGTAAAGTTTATTTTTCGTAGTGGTTTGTAACCACAATCTTTGAGGAAGTTTTTATATATTTTTTTTCTTCAAGGCGTTGCCGTTTGCTCGCAGTTGCAGCTGACGTAAAGTTTATTTTTCGTAGTGGTTTGTAACCACAATCTTTGAGGAAGTTTTTATATATTTTTTTTCTTCAAGGCGTTGCCGTTTGCTCGCAGTTGCAGCTGACGTAAAGTTTATTAGTGGTTTGTAACCACAATCATCACAAACCATGGGGAGAAAAGAAAAAAATTGATGGCACATGTGGCACAATCCAATTATTTGGTCAGTCAGTACATGTCTGGGAGCTCCTTATTTTAATTCCTTCTGCAATGGCAAAAAAAAATAGCACAACACGAGAGCGGGAGGAAGATTGTCCAGCCATGCAATTGCAATGCCCAGTTATCACTTCTCCCTTTTTCTTAGCTAAAACTCACACTACTAAAGCTGGCTGCAGTAGATTTTGTGAGTGATTAACCTGTGTACAAAAACAATGTAAGAAATTGTGCTATTTACTTCTAATAATGTATTTAAACAATAATAGGTTATTAAATCACTCTTCTAGCCCACAACATAAATTAAGATTAAACTAATTAGCCCAATAAACCCTCCAATTTATTATAGCCACATTTATCATATCAGGGACTGACTGGAACAAAATAGACTGAATTTTTACAAAAAAAAAAACAGCCTTTAATTAACCACAATCAAATTTTTAGTAGAATGCATTTCAAGCATCTCTGTATGGATGTATTAGGCTGATGTGGGGCCTTTGTGTCTGAAATATGCTGATGAGAAGTTTGAAATGCATTCTAATAAAAATTTGATTGCGGTTAATTAAAAACTATTATTTTGGAAAAAATTTAGTTTATTTTGCTCCAGTCATCTCTGATATGATGAATACGGCAATAATAAATAAAAGGGTTTTTTCGGCTAATTAATTTAATCTTAATAATAGGTTGTTAGAGTTGCAGAACATAAAACCATGGGGAGAAAAGAAAAAAATTGATGGTAATTTTAGATACAACTTAATCAACTTGAATTTGATTTTATATTTAGTCACATTTTATCTTTACATAACACAGTTTATGTTATTAGAAATGTAAAGTCTCAAATGAAGATACGTACTGTGCTAAAATGCATTTCGGGCAGTAAAAATAAATCGAACGTTGCTAATTAATACATCCACAGTTAGCAAGTAAACAACCTTTGAGTCACAACAACATCTGGACACTACGTTAGCAAGTTTCTCTTCTTGTTTAAATAAAAGAAAACAAATAAATAAACAAATCATATTTTCGGTATTAATACTCGATAATTAAGAATATCGGTATGCTCGTTTCGATATTGCATCTCTAGTTATGCAGATGTAATGCACATCTTATCTCTATAAACGAGAATACTTAATTTAATAAATCCTCCAACACCTGATGCCGAGAAACGTTTTATTAAGGAAACATTAACGTTTTCGACAGAGATGAAACGAATTTCTAACGTCTAAAGATTTGTTGTAATTTGTCTTTTCATGATGACTAGATGTTTACTTTTCTCAGCTCGTGTTAGGACCAAGTCATTGTTATTCACCATTGTTTTGCGTGGTTCAGCTGTTTCATTTGAACGGTCTACGAGTATGGTCTTTGAGAACAATCTTCGATCTGAAGAAATCCCTTTCTAAATCATTGAATTCTAAGATTCCTCTTTCTAATGTCTATTTAAAGAATCAGTATTCCAAAGGAGTGTGCTTCATTGAAAGAAAAATTAAAAAGGATTGTCTATGTAAGTCCATCAGATTGACAAAAAACAAAGTTTGGAATGTTACAAGAACTCATTGCATTAGAAAATGAAATATACATGAATGATCCAGGAAGACTTAATGAAATTCATAAAAAAGTGGTCAGATTATTGACGAACAGAGTATACAGAGGTTTAAGAGAAAGATATATCAGAAGAATGACATGGATCATGACATAACAAGTATCAAAATAATAAGAACATAAACCATTTGCTTTATGGGATCAAGTAGACATTCCAACAGAAATCAATGAAACTGTCAAAAAGGGCCTAACTTCGTTCCGGAAGACGGAAACTTATGTCAAATTTCAATGGCGGAACTGAAAAGAGGAATCTTAGAATTCGATGATTTAGAAAGAAATTTCTTCAGATGGAAGATTGTTCTCAAAGACTATACCCGTAGAACAAAAAACATTGAAATGAAACGGCCGAAGCACGCAAAACAATGGTGAATAACAATGACTTGGTCATAACACGAACTGACAAAAGTAAACAGCTAGTCATCATGAAAAGACAAATTACAACAAATCTTTAGACGTTAGAAATTCGTTTTATCTGGGTCGAAAACGTTAATGTTTATTTAATAAAACGTTTTTCGGCATGAANTTCTTTTACATTTCTTCTACAAAATACCATTCTAATATCGGTTTTTCTGAGACGTGGATGTTCAAAATGAAACAAGATAATATTCATGTTCTAAATATAACCTAATTATATAAGAGTATCTAAAGAAAAACGATTAATGTAGATATAAATCTTTAAAAGTAAACGAAGGATTGTTGGTTTCATTTAAGAGTTGGTTTTAATACTTTAAATTTTTTCTCGTACAACTATTTATACAAAGATAGTTCTAATACTATATGTAATTATCAACCAATAGATAAAACATGTAAATAAGAAGAAGCTAATGATGATTAAAAAGTCGGTTTATGAGTTGGTTAATCGTGGTTGTTATAGATATATGCTCAAATATTAATAATTTTGTTTCTAAAGAAGCTCAAGAATTATGTGATAATTATAACCTCCGTGTATTAGATAAAGTAACAAACGAAAAGAATAAGTATAACCTTTTTAACAGAACAAAGGTGGCGGCTATATACAATTTGTACAATTATTTTTAGGATTTATTGTATTGGAATGGGATATGTTATGTACTGTTTAACTCGTTCTACGTATTATCCTATTGCAGCAGAGTTAATACTCGATACTTAAGAATAGCGGTACGCTCGTTTCGATATTGCATCTCTAGTTATGCAGATGTAATCCACACCTTATCTCTATAGACTAGAATACTTAATAAATCCTCCAACACCTGATGCCGAGAAACGTTTTATTAAAGAAACATTAACGTTTTCAACCCAGATGAAACGAATTTCTAACGTCTAAAGATTTCTTGTAATTTGTCTTTTCATGATGACTAAGTGTTTACTTTTGTCAGTTCCTGTTCGGACCAAGTCATTGTTATTTACCATTGTTTTGCGTGGTTCAGCTGTTTCATTTCAATGGTCTACGAATATGGTCTTTGAGAACAATCTTTCATTTGAAGAAATCCCTTTCTAAATCATTGAATTCTGAGATTCCTCTTTCCGATGTCCATTTATAGAATTAGTATTCCAAAGGTGTGCACTTCATTGAAAGAAAAATTAAAAAGGATTGTCTACGTAAGTCCATCAGATTGACAAAAAATAGAAAGTTTGGAATGTTACAAGAACTCATTGCATTAGAAAATGAAATATACATTAATGATCCAGGAAGACTTAATGAAATTAACGAAAGAGTGATCAGATTATTGACGAACAGAGTATACAGAGGTTTAAAGGAAAGATATGTCAGAAGAATGACATGGATCATGACAAAACAAGTATCAAAAGAATAAGAACATAAACCCTTCACCATTTGCTTTATGGAATCAAGTAGTCATTCCAACCGAAATCAAGGAAACTCTCAAAAAGGGCCTAACTTCGTTCCGGAACACGAAAACTTATGGCAAATTTCAATGGCGGAACTGAAAAGAGGAATCTTAGAATTCAATGATTTAGAAAGGGATTTCTTCAGATGGAAGATTGTTCTCAAAGACCATACCCGTAGACCACTAAAATGAAGCAGCTGAACCACGCAAAACAATGGTGAATAACAATGACTTGGTCATAACACGAACTGACAAAAGTAAACATCTAGTCATCATGAAAAGACAAATTACAACAAATCTTTAGACGTTAGAAATTCGTTTTATCTGGGTCGAAAACGTTAATGTTTCTTTAATAAAACGTTTCTCAGCATCAGGTGATGGACGATTTATTAAGTATTCTCGTCAATAGAGATAAGGTGTGGATTATATCTGCATAACTAGAGATGCAATATCGAAACGAGCGTACCGATATTCTTAAGTATCGAGTATTAATACCGAAAATATGATTTGTTTATCTATTTGTTTTCTTTTATTTAAACAAGAAGAGAAACTTTCTAAGTGTCCAGATGTTATGGTGACTCAAAGGTTGTTTACATGCTAACTGTAGATGTATTAATTAATTAGCAACGTTCGATTTATTTTTACTGCCAGAAATGCATTTTAGTACATCTGTAAAAATAAATTAAAGTTGCTAATTAAAATTTTTTAATTGAAACCATTCAGATATATAACAATATTTTTCTACATTAAATAAATTAAATTTTCATTAAACATTAAAATAATTTTTGTTTGAACTACTATATAATAATTCATTTTTTTTCAATTCAAATAGACTTTATTGTAATATGGTAGAACCTGTGATAGAGGGTGCACAGTACATTCTATAAACACCTTGATGTTACAATCATTTTATAATTTTCAAAACAAGTTAATCCGTACGTGACAAACCGTTTTTACTGCTCTTGATAGTGGTAATTAAATTAATATGAGATGTCTTAATTACATAAATTGTTTTTAGTTATATACTTTGCTGTGTAAAAGATATGCACACTCTTTTCGTTTGTCAATGTGTCTAATTCGCGGGGGTCACTGCTATCATAGTTAACTCTGCTGCAATAGTATAATACGTAGAACGAGTTAAACAGTACATAACATATCCCATTCCAATACAATAAATCCTAAAAATAATTATACAAATTGTATATAGCCATGACCTTTGTTGTGTGAAAAAGGTCATACATACTCTTTTCGTTTGTTACTTTATCTAATACACGGAAGTTATAATTATCACATAATTCTTGAGCTTCTTTAAAAACAAAATTATTAATATTTGAGCATACAGGTATATTGTTACATCTATAACAATCACGATTAACCAACTCATAAATCGACTTTTTTATCATCATTAGCTCCTTCTTATTCACATGTTTTATCTATTGATTGATAATTACATATAGTATTAGAACTATCTTTGTATAAATAGTTGTACGAGAAAAAATTTAAAGTATTAAAACCAACTCTTAAATGAAACCAACAATCCTTCGTTTACTTTTAAAGATTTATATCTACATTAATAATTTTCCTTTAGATACTCTTATATAATTAATATTCATGTTCTAAATATAACCTATTTTGTTTCATTTCGAACATCCACGTCTCAGAAAAACCGATAATAGAACGGTATTTTATAGAAGAAATGTAAAAGAATTTGTACAGTTTTTCCAGTAATCCCCGAATATTCCAACATCTTATCAATTCGTTTATCGTTAATTCTGTAGTAGTTATTGATTATTTCTTAAAAAACCAGTTAATTTAATCACTTTATCCAGACTAATAATCATAAGTCATCCTTTATATAGTAGTGTTTTCTTAACAATATTTTATTTCCTTTTAATTTTTATTGTTTAATTATTGGTTGGAGTTTCTGCTTCCTCAACCTTCATCTCTTACACAAGTCTGCTGTAAATATTTGTTTTTTTTCATTTCTTCTTTGTCTAAGCTAACTTTTTTTTTCAAAACTCTTAAACTTAAATTTCTAGTAGTGAGAGTCGACTGAAATTTTCACCGTTGTTTTATTTTTAGTCAAAAAATTAAGCTCTCAAACTATCTGGGCTATTTTATATTCCTAATTTTTCCTTTATAAACTGATTAACTTTCCCCAAATAATCCAACGAAATAAGCGGAAAAGGTTGAAGTTTACGTTGATAGTCCCAATGGCAACGTTTAGGTTGATTAGGTTAGGTTAATTACATTTTTAGTAGACGGAAAAAAGGTGTACAAAAAAAAAAAAAAAAAAATAGAAACGTCTAATAAAAATGTAGTTAACTTAACATAATCAACCTAAGCGCGGCCATTGGGACTACCGAGATAAACTTTACCATTTCCGCTTATTTCGTTGAATTATTACAACAAATGTTTAGACGTTAGAAATTCGTTGCATCTGGGTCGAAAACGTTACTGTTTCTTCAATAAAACGTTTCTGGGCATCGGGTGTTGGACGAATTATTAAATATTTAAAGAGCCGAGTAAGATACTTGGTTAAAAAGATTACTTTTATTTAAATTTCCGTTATGAAGAAATTAATAATAAAAAAATAGAAATTAAAATATAAAAATAAGTTTAACTATAAAAGTATAATAATCAATTTAAACTAATTGTTTTTTATTAAAAATTTCTAATAAAAACAATTTGTAATTTATTAAAACGTTGTTTTTAATAATTTTTCTATCAAAAACACATTTATCNATAATAATAAAAAATAAACTTATTTTTATATTTTAATTTCTAATTATAACAGTTTAATAATCAATTTAAACTAACTGTTTTTTTTATTAAAAACAATATGTAATTTATTAAAAAGTTGTTTCTATCAAAAACACATTTATCATCATTTTAAAAATTTGTATGTAAAGTCTGTGAAGAATATCAATTTTTTAAAATTTCATCTAGTAATATTCTCGACTGCGTTCGCTATATACAGTTTAGATGCGATTAGGTTAGAGAAACTATGTATTTTAGCCTAAAGAGGGCGATGGGCATTGTCCACTATCACGTGATCAGCTACTATTCGGTTAGCGTAAGAATGAATAAGAGGGAAAAGAAAGAACGCCAAATTTCGAAGATTATTTTGCTGTAAAAATACATCGAATCGTAACGTTACACACATCAATATATAAAAGAAATGACAATAATTATCGGAAATCGTACAGTTTGGACAGGTAGGTGTCGATTTTAAAGGGACCTAGTAAGTGATAGTGCACCTAACGAAATGCAGATGGCGCTTTAAAGAACTATAAATAGGGAAGATTCTCTGTGGGTCGTTGTAGTACAGGGAAATGTCGGCGTCGGACGACGAGACGCGTGTGGGGCATTCGGCCGATAGCGGTCCTCTGAGAAGCGAAGAAGCGGCGTTTTTGAACATTCCGGATGACGTGGACGACTTCCATCGCCGCTATCAATCTCCTCTGACGTCGAGATACGCCAGTCAGGAAATGGCCTACAACTTCAGCGACCATCGGAAATTCTCCACCTGGAGGCGACTCTGGATTATTCTGGCCAAAGCCGAGCAGGTAGGACCAACCGGTTAAATTTTCCCTAATTCCTTCCTTAAGCGTTTTGTGGCGCCCTGTCGGAACCGTTCGGAGCGACGCTGGGGTCAAGTCTAACCGGCGCGATAGTTCGGATGGCCCGGCGGTATGGTACAATTGCTGACACGAACGACGCCGTTGGGACCGGAACGGTGCCCTAGAGCAGTTTTCCGCAATCTTTTGGCACACCCGTGACTCAACATGGCACACCAAAATGTTATTCCCCTCAAAAACATATGTGATATGATACTATTAATAGAATTGCAATCCATTAACCTATTATTATCATTTTTATTAAACAGACATCAACATCTGTGAGGAAATTAATTTTACATATAATTTTTTAGAATACATAAAAATGCGTGGCTTGTAATAAAGAATAAACAAACGTCATCTTATTTCATCAGTGCCGCGGCAGAGAATGAAATAAAAGCACCAAATAACGCAACAACGGTGATAAAAATATATAAATAAAACTTGAAATTAACAGAATATGTGAAAGTCCACGTCGCACCTTTCACCGCGTGATGGCACACCGGTCATTGTTCGAAGTACAGTTAAGGTTTTAACGAAGTTCGAGCGAATACGTAATTAGCAAAAAAAAGTTGAAATAAAGAGATTAAACAAAAATTATTACAAATATCGTAAATAACAGTTCACAAATGCATATATAGAGATATTTTTTGNAAAAAAAAAAAAAAAAAAAAAAAAAAAAAAAAAAAAAAAAAAAAAAAAAAAAAAAAAAAAAAAAAAAAAAAAAAAAAAAAAAAAAAAAAAAAAAAAAAAAAAAAAAAAAAAAAAAAAAAAAAAAAAAAAAAAAAAAAAAAAAAAAAAAAAAAAAAAAAAAAAAAAAAAAAAAAAAAAAAAAAAAAAAAAAAAAAAAAAAAAAAAAAAAAAAAAAAAAAAAAAAAAAAAAAAAAAAAAAAAAAAAAAAAAAAAAAAAAAAAAAAAAAAAAAAAAAAAAAAAAAAAAAAAAAAAAAAAAAAAAAAAAAAAAAAAAAAAAAAAAAAAAAAAAAAAAAAAAAAAAAAAAAAAAAAAAAAAAAAAAAAAAAAAAAAAAAAAAAAAAAAAAAAAAAAAAAAAAAAAAAAAAAAAAAAAAAAAAAAAAAAAAAAAAAAAAAAAAAAAAAAAAAAAAAAAAAAAAAAAAAAAAAAAAAAAAAAAAAAAAAAAAAAAAAAAAAAAAAAAAAAAAAAAAAAAAAAAAAAAAAAAAAAAAAAAAAAAAAAAAAAAAAAAAAAAAAAAAAAAAAAAAAAAAAAAAAAAAAAAAAAAAAAAAAAAAAAAAAAAAAAAAAAAAAAAAAAAAAAAAAAAAAAAAAAAAAAAAAAAAAAAAAAAAAAAAAAAAAAAAAAAAAAAAAAAAAAAAAAAAAAAAAAAAAAAAAAAAAAAAAAAAAAAAAAAAAAAAAAAAAAAAAAAAAAAAAAAAAAAAAAAAAAAAAAAAAAAAAAAAAAAAAAAAAAAAAAAAAAAAAAAAAAAAAAAAAAAAAAAAAAAAAAAAAAAAAAAAAAAAAAAAAAAAAAAAAAAAAAAAAAAAAAAAAAAAAAAAAAAAAAAAAAAAAAAAAAAAAAAAAAAAAAAAAAAAAAAAAAAAAAAAAAAAAAAAAAAAAAAAAAAAAAAAAAAAAAAAAAAAAAAAAAAAAAAAAAAAAAAAAAAAAAAAAAAAAAAAAAAAAAAAAAAAAAAAAAAAAAAAAAAAAAAAAAAAAAAAAAAAAAAAAAAAAAAAAAAAAAAAAAAAAAAAAAAAAAAAAAAAAAAAAAAAAAAAAAAAAAAAAAAAAAAAAAAAAAAAAAAAAAAAAAAAAAAAAAAAAAAAAAAAAAAAAAAAAAAAAAAAAAAAAAAAAAAAAAAAAAAAAAAAAAAAAAAAAAAAAAAAAAAAAAAAAAAAAAAAAAAAAAAAAAAAAAAAAAAAAAAAAAAAAAAAAAAAAAAAAAAAAAAAAAAAAAAAAAAAAAAAAAAAAAAAAAAAAAAAAAAAAAAAAAAAAAAAAAAAAAAAAAAAAAAAAAAAAAAAAAAAAAAAAAAAAAAAAAAAAAAAAAAAAAAAAAAAAAAAAAAAAAAAAAAAAAAAAAAAAAAAAAAAAAAAAAAAAAAAAAAAAAAAAAAAAAAAAAAAAAAAAAAAAAAAAAAAAAAAAAAAAAAAAAAAAAAAAAAAAAAAAAAAAAAAAAAAAAAAAAAAAAAAAAAAAAAAAAAAAAAAAAAAAAAAAAAAAAAAAAAAAAAAAAAAAAAAAAAAAAAAAAAAAAAAAAAAAAAAAAAAAAAAAAAAAAAAAAAAAAAAAAAAAAAAAAAAAAAAAAAAAAAAAAAAAAAAAAAAAAAAAAAAAAAAAAAAAAAAAAAAAAAAAAAAAAAAAAAAAAAAAAAAAAAAAAAAAAAAAAAAAAAAAAAAAAAAAAAAAAAAAAAAAAAAAAAAAAAAAAAAAAAAAAAAAAAAAAAAAAAAAAAAAAAAAAAAAAAAAAAAAAAAAAAAAAAAAAAAAAAAAAAAAAAAAAAAAAAAAAAAAAAAAAAAAAAAAAAAAAAAAAAAAAAAAAAAAAAAAAAAAAAAAAAAAAAAAAAAAAAAAAAAAAAAAAAAAAAAAAAAAAAAAAAAAAAAAAAAAAAAAAAAAAAAAAAAAAAAAAAAAAAAAAAAAAAAAAAAAAAAAAAAAAAAAAAAAAAAAAAAAAAAAAAAAAAAAAAAAAAAAAAAAAAAAAAAAAAAAAAAAAAAAAAAAAAAAAAAAAAAAAAAAAAAAAAAAAAAAAAAAAAAAAAAAAAAAAAAAAAAAAAAAAAAAAAAAAAAAAAAAAAAAAAAAAAAAAAAAAAAAAAAAAAAAAAAAAAAAAAAAAAAAAAAAAAAAAAAAAAAAAAAAAAAAAAAAAAAAAAAAAAAAAAAAAAAAAAAAAAAAAAAAAAAAAAAAAAAAAAAAAAAAAAAAAAAAAAAAAAAAAAAAAAAAAAAAAAAAAAAAAAAAAAAAAAAAAAAAAAAAAAAAAAAAAAAAAAAAAAAAAAAAAAAAAAAAAAAAAAAAAAAAAAAAAAAAAAAAAAAAAAAAAAAAAAAAAAAAAAAAAAAAAAAAAAAAAAAAAAAAAAAAAAAAAAAAAAAAAAAAAAAAAAAAAAAAAAAAAAAAAAAAAAAAAAAAAAAAAAAAAAAAAAAAAAAAAAAAAAAAAAAAAAAAAAAAAAAAAAAAAAAAAAAAAAAAAAAAAAAAAAAAAAAAAAAAAAAAAAAAAAAAAAAAAAAAAAAAAAAAAAAAAAAAAAAAAAAAAAAAAAAAAAAAAAAAAAAAAAAAAAAAAAAAAAAAAAAAAAAAAAAAAAAAAAAAAAAAAAAAAAAAAAAAAAAAAAAAAAAAAAAAAAAAAAAAAAAAAAAAAAAAAAAAAAAAAAAAAAAAAAAAAAAAAAAAAAAAAAAAAAAAAAAAAAAAAAAAAAAAAAAAAAAAAAAAAAAAAAAAAAAAAAAAAAAAAAAAAAAAAAAAAAAAAAAAAAAAAAAAAAAAAAAAAAAAAAAAAAAAAAAAAAAAAAAAAAAAAAAAAAAAAAAAAAAAAAAAAAAAAAAAAAAAAAAAAAAAAAAAAAAAAAAAAAAAAAAAAAAAAAAAAAAAAAAAAAAAAAAAAAAAAAAAAAAAAAAAAAAAAAAAAAAAAAAAAAAAAAAAAAAAAAAAAAAAAAAAAAAAAAAAAAAAAAAAAAAAAAAAAAAAAAAAAAAAAAAAAAAAAAAAAAAAAAAAAAAAAAAAAAAAAAAAAAAAAAAAAAAAAAAAAAAAAAAAAAAAAAAAAAAAAAAAAAAAAAAAAAAAAAAAAAAAAAAAAAAAAAAAAAAAAAAAAAAAAAAAAAAAAAAAAAAAAAAAAAAAAAAAAAAAAAAAAAAAAAAAAAAAAAAAAAAAAAAAAAAAAAAAAAAAAAAAAAAAAAAAAAAAAAAAAAAAAAAAAAAAAAAAAAAAAAAAAAAAAAAAAAAAAAAAAAAAAAAAAAAAAAAAAAAAAAAAAAAAAAAAAAAAAAAAAAAAAAAAAAAAAAAAAAAAAAAAAAAAAAAAAAAAAAAAAAAAAAAAAAAAAAAAAAAAAAAAAAAAAAAAAAAAAAAAAAAAAAAAAAAAAAAAAAAAAAAAAAAAAAAAAAAAAAAAAAAAAAAAAAAAAAAAAAAAAAAAAAAAAAAAAAAAAAAAAAAAAAAAAAAAAAAAAAAAAAAAAAAAAAAAAAAAAAAAAAAAAAAAAAAAAAAAAAAAAAAAAAAAAAAAAAAAAAAAAAAAAAAAAAAAAAAAAAAAAAAAAAAAAAAAAAAAAAAAAAAAAAAAAAAAAAAAAAAAAAAAAAAAAAAAAAAAAAAAAAAAAAAAAAAAAAAAAAAAAAAAAAAAAAAAAAAAAAAAAAAAAAAAAAAAAAAAAAAAAAAAAAAAAAAAAAAAAAAAAAAAAAAAAAAAAAAAAAAAAAAAAAAAAAAAAAAAAAAAAAAAAAAAAAAAAAAAAAAAAAAAAAAAAAAAAAAAAAAAAAAAAAAAAAAAAAAAAAAAAAAAAAAAAAAAAAAAAAAAAAAAAAAAAAAAAAAAAAAAAAAAAAAAAAAAAAAAAAAAAAAAAAAAAAAAAAAAAAAAAAAAAAAAAAAAAAAAAAAAAAAAAAAAAAAAAAAAAAAAAAAAAAAAAAAAAAAAAAAAAAAAAAAAAAAAAAAAAAAAAAAAAAAAAAAAAAAAAAAAAAAAAAAAAAAAAAAAAAAAAAAAAAAAAAAAAAAAAAAAAAAAAAAAAAAAAAAAAAAAAAAAAAAAAAAAAAAAAAAAAAAAAAAAAAAAAAAAAAAAAAAAAAAAAAAAAAAAAAAAAAAAAAAAAAAAAAAAAAAAAAAAAAAAAAAAAAAAAAAAAAAAAAAAAAAAAAAAAAAAAAAAAAAAAAAAAAAAAAAAAAAAAAAAAAAAAAAAAAAAAAAAAAAAAAAAAAAAAAAAAAAAAAAAAAAAAAAAAAAAAAAAAAAAAAAAAAAAAAAAAAAAAAAAAAAAAAAAAAAAAAAAAAAAAAAAAAAAAAAAAAAAAAAAAAAAAAAAAAAAAAAAAAAAAAAAAAAAAAAAAAAAAAAAAAAAAAAAAAAAAAAAAAAAAAAAAAAAAAAAAAAAAAAAAAAAAAAAAAAAAAAAAAAAAAAAAAAAAAAAAAAAAAAAAAAAAAAAAAAAAAAAAAAAAAAAAAAAAAAAAAAAAAAAAAAAAAAAAAAAAAAAAAAAAAAAAAAAAAAAAAAAAAAAAAAAAAAAAAAAAAAAAAAAAAAAAAAAAAAAAAAAAAAAAAAAAAAAAAAAAAAAAAAAAAAAAAAAAAAAAAAAAAAAAAAAAAAAAAAAAAAAAAAAAAAAAAAAAAAAAAAAAAAAAAAAAAAAAAAAAAAAAAAAAAAAAAAAAAAAAAAAAAAAAAAAAAAAAAAAAAAAAAAAAAAAAAAAAAAAAAAAAAAAAAAAAAAAAAAAAAAAAAAAAAAAAAAAAAAAAAAAAAAAAAAAAAAAAAAAAAAAAAAAAAAAAAAAAAAAAAAAAAAAAAAAAAAAAAAAAAAAAAAAAAAAAAAAAAAAAAAAAAAAAAAAAAAAAAAAAAAAAAAAAAAAAAAAAAAAAAAAAAAAAAAAAAAAAAAAAAAAAAAAAAAAAAAAAAAAAAAAAAAAAAAAAAAAAAAAAAAAAAAAAAAAAAAAAAAAAAAAAAAAAAAAAAAAAAAAAAAAAAAAAAAAAAAAAAAAAAAAAAAAAAAAAAAAAAAAAAAAAAAAAAAAAAAAAAAAAAAAAAAAAAAAAAAAAAAAAAAAAAAAAAAAAAAAAAAAAAAAAAAAAAAAAAAAAAAAAAAAAAAAAAAAAAAAAAAAAAAAAAAAAAAAAAAAAAAAAAAAAAAAAAAAAAAAAAAAAAAAAAAAAAAAAAAAAAAAAAAAAAAAAAAAAAAAAAAAAAAAAAAAAAAAAAAAAAAAAAAAAAAAAAAAAAAAAAAAAAAAAAAAAAAAAAAAAAAAAAAAAAAAAAAAAAAAAAAAAAAAAAAAAAAAAAAAAAAAAAAAAAAAAAAAAAAAAAAAAAAAAAAAAAAAAAAAAAAAAAAAAAAAAAAAAAAAAAAAAAAAAAAAAAAAAAAAAAAAAAAAAAAAAAAAAAAAAAAAAAAAAAAAAAAAAAAAAAAAAAAAAAAAAAAAAAAAAAAAAAAAAAAAAAAAAAAAAAAAAAAAAAAAAAAAAAAAAAAAAAAAAAAAAAAAAAAAAAAAAAAAAAAAAAAAAAAAAAAAAAAAAAAAAAAAAAAAAAAAAAAAAAAAAAAAAAAAAAAAAAAAAAAAAAAAAAAAAAAAAAAAAAAAAAAAAAAAAAAAAAAAAAAAAAAAAAAAAAAAAAAAAAAAAAAAAAAAAAAAAAAAAAAAAAAAAAAAAAAAAAAAAAAAAAAAAAAAAAAAAAAAAAAAAAAAAAAAAAAAAAAAAAAAAAAAAAAAAAAAAAAAAAAAAAAAAAAAAAAAAAAAAAAAAAAAAAAAAAAAAAAAAAAAAAAAAAAAAAAAAAAAAAAAAAAAAAAAAAAAAAAAAAAAAAAAAAAAAAAAAAAAAAAAAAAAAAAAAAAAAAAAAAAAAAAAAAAAAAAAAAAAAAAAAAAAAAAAAAAAAAAAAAAAAAAAAAAAAAAAAAAAAAAAAAAAAAAAAAAAAAAAAAAAAAAAAAAAAAAAAAAAAAAAAAAAAAAAAAAAAAAAAAAAAAAAAAAAAAAAAAAAAAAAAAAAAAAAAAAAAAAAAAAAAAAAAAAAAAAAAAAAAAAAAAAAAAAAAAAAAAAAAAAAAAAAAAAAAAAAAAAAAAAAAAAAAAAAAAAAAAAAAAAAAAAAAAAAAAAAAAAAAAAAAAAAAAAAAAAAAAAAAAAAAAAAAAAAAAAAAAAAAAAAAAAAAAAAAAAAAAAAAAAAAAAAAAAAAAAAAAAAAAAAAAAAAAAAAAAAAAAAAAAAAAAAAAAAAAAAAAAAAAAAAAAAAAAAAAAAAAAAAAAAAAAAAAAAAAAAAAAAAAAAAAAAAAAAAAAATAGAAACGTCTAATAAAAATGTAGTTAACTTAACATAATCAACCTAAGCGCGGCCATTGGGACTACCGAGATAAACTTTACCATTTCCGCTTATTTCGTTGAATTATTACAACAAATGTTTAGACGTTAGAAATTCGTTGCATCTGGGTCGAAAACGTTACTGTTTCTTCAATAAAACGTTTCTGGGCATCGGGTGTTGGACGAATTATTAAATATTTAAAGAGCCGAGTAAGATACTTGGTTAAAAAGATTACTTTTATTTAAATTTCCGTTATGAAGAAATTAATAATAAAAAAATAGAAATTAAAATATAAAAATAAGTTTAACTATAAAAGTATAATAATCAATTTAAACTAATTGTTTTTTATTAAAAATTTCTAATAAAAACAATTTGTAATTTATTAAAACGTTGTTTTTAATAATTTTTCTATCAAAAACACATTTATCATCATTTAAAAATTTTGTATGTAAAGTCTGTGAAGAAAATCAATTTTTTAAAATTTCATCTGGTAATATTCTCGACTGCAATCGCTACATACAGTTTAGATGCAATTAGGTTAGAGAAACTATATATTTTAGCCTAAAGAGGGCGATGGGCATTGTCCATTATCACGTGATCAGCTACTATTCGGTTAGCGTAAGAATGAATAAGAGGGAAAAGAAAGAACGCCAAATTTCGAAGATTATTTTGTTGTAAAAATACATCGAATCGTAACGTTACACACATCAATATATAAAATATGACAATAGTTATCGGAAATCGTACAGTTTGGACAGTAAGGGACCTAGTAAGTGATAGTGCACCTAACGAAATATAGATGGCGCTTTAAAGAACTATAAATAGGGAAGATTCTCTGTGAGTGGTTGTAGTACAGTGGAAATGTCGGCGACGGATGATGACACGTGTGCGCGGCATTCGGCCGATAGAGGTCTTCCGAGAAGCGAAGAAGCGGCGTTTTTGAACATGCCGGACGACGTGGACGACTTCCATCGCCGCTATCAATCTCCTCTGACGTCGAGATACGCCAGTCAGGAAATGGCCTACAACTTCAGCGACCATCGGAAATTCTCCACCTGGAGGCGACTCTGGATCATTCTGGCCAAAGCCGAGCAGGTAGGACCAACCGATTAAATTTTGTCTAATTCCTTTCTTAAGCGTTTCGTGGCGCCTTGTCGGAACCGTTCGGAGCGACACTGGGGCCAAGTCTAACCGTCGCGGTAGTTCGGATGGCCCGGCGGTAAGTTACTGTACAATTGCTGACACGAACGACGCCGTTGGGACCGGAACGGTGCCCTAGAGCAGTTTACCGCAACCTTTTGACACATCCGTGACTCAACACGGCACACCAAAATGTTATTCCCCTCAAAAACATATGTGATATGATACTATTAATAGAATTGCAATCCACTAACCTATTACTGTATTATCATTATTATTAAACAGACCTGTGAGCAAATTTATTTTACATATAATTTCTTAGAATACCGGTACATAAAAATGCATGGCTCGTAATAAAGAATAAACGTCATCTTATTTCTTAAGTGCTGCGGCAGAGAATGAAACAAAAGCACCAAGAAACACAACGATGGTAATAAAAATATATAGATAAAACTTGAAATTAACAGAATACGTGAAAGTTCACGTCGCACCTTTCACCGTGTGATGGCACACCGGTTGCGGAACACTTGTCCTAGAGCGTGTCCGTAGGACCAAAAACCTAAGCTTAACTGTGACCATTGGCGAGATTTAATTATATAAATAACTTTGTTCAATTATTCGTATTTATATTTTATTAGCAAAAACTATCCAAAACATGAACAATGCTTTGTATTTATATTGTAATGGCATAGAATTTTTTCTGTAGATTGCAAGATTTATGCACTTTGCTACGGGTGGAATCTTTTCGTTTGTGGGATGCTTAGTCTTGTAAAGTTAGTTTTAAAGTAAATTTCTAAAATTATAGAATAATTTTTCATTTATTTGAATTTAATTTTGAATGACTTTTTAAAATATTTAAAAATTTTTTAATGTATTAAAAACTTGATTATAGAAATTAGGTATTCCCGTCACCGACGAACAAATTCGAGAAATGGAGAACTTTGTGGGCAAGATCGACTTTCGGCAGGCGGCCGAAGAAGAAAAACTGACCAGACACGACGTCATGGCTCACGTTCGAGTGTTTGGCAAGTGCTGCCCGGCGGCGGCTCCGATCATTCATCTCGGTGCCACGTCTTGTTACGTTGGAGATAATACGGTTGGTTAAAATATAATTATTTTAATAAATATTTGTTCATTTGCCGACGTTGTTGTCATTCAAAATGTTTTTTTTTTTTTAAATTCAGGATTTAATAATGATGAGAGATGGACTGAATATTTTGTTACCAAAAGTAAGTCTGTTCTGTCAAAATAAGTTTTTAATGTAAAAATATATATATATACTTACTATAAAATGAATATCATATTAGAAAACTTCCAAAACTCTAATCCAAGCTCAAATTTTAAGAAAACTTATTTTATAAGAGTATTTAGGTATTTGAAGTCACTGTTAACAATGACCTTTCGAAATAATTAAGTTTGTGAAAGCAAGCAAGAGAGGTTTGGAAGTTTGTGTTTAAACATTTAAAATTTCTCTGACAAAAACAAAGACGACTTATTGATTTTGTATAATATGGTTTTGCGTATTGTTTCGATTACTTGTTGGTCGATCTGATTGAAAATTGGGAAAACTGACTGTTTTCTGGGTTGGGAAGTGGTTGTGGAATCTTTATCTTCTAATGCAAGCTGAATAGGATGTATAAAACTTTGCAATAACTAAATTATTAAAGGGAAAATTTATATAATTATAAAAATTTGGACTGTAGTTATTCATAATTTAATATATGCACTGTTTAAAAAAGCTAATTTTGTGTTTAAAGCTGCTTAGATGATATGGTTAGTTTAGAAATTGTCATCTTTTCTCTTAAATAATAATAGTTACGTGCAAAATGATTATACCAAAGAGAAGCAAGATTTGTTTGTAAAATGAATAGAAATAAAATTTGGTTTATTTCTGTGAATGATAAATACTGCTGTTTTTTTATTTGTTTAGCTTCATTACTAAAAAGAGAGTTCATTTGGAATGTAAAAATACTGTATAACTGTTTTACTTCATAATTTTATAAGAACAGGTTAATAGACTTTTTATATAGAATAAAAATATGATGATAGATCGTGTGTACTTTTGAATCATGAATTTTAATCATATTCCACTAAGTTGGCCAAATCTGGCATACACCATGTTTAAAATTCAAATGATTAAAAATTCAAATTTGTTAGAGTAATACTAAGACAAAGTATGATGAAAGAAACAAAATAATTGAATATACCCACCTTTCGAATATATCTTTCTTAATATCTAATGGATGTAATGGATTTTATGGACATATAAATAAAGTAGTTCATGATGTATATTATATTCTCATACTTTTAATTTACTCTAAAGATACGATGTAAACTGAAAATTGCTTTAAATTTTAAAAAATAGTTTATAGAAAGATGAATTATTCTTTAACATACCTGTTACTTTGCAATATTAGTAAATTGTTTTACTGCTTGTATTTTAATGATACTATTACTAATACAGTGGAACCTCGGTATACGTCTGCTTTAGAATACGTCCAATTCGGAATACGCCCTGTTTGGACGAAACAAATTCTGTTCAGTATACGACTTACGAGTTAGTTCAATTATACGCGCCATCTATGAACAAGTAGCACTATCGGTGTACTACACTAGACAAGACGTTGGCGGTGCTACGGTTTATAACTTTGTTAAATTTCTTCTGATTTTAATTTGTAAGTAACATTTTATTATTTTTATTAATCGTGAATTGCAAAAGAGCAACAGAAAAATAAAAAATGATTAGAATCGCGAAAAATAAAAACATTATTAAATTTGCTAACGTTGCGAAAGGAGTTAAATCAATTTCTAAACAGAGATCGAAGACATTAGATCGTGTCGAGAAATTGCTTTTGCTTTGGATAACTGAAAAACAGTGCTGGAGACAGCGTATCGGAAGCAATTATTTGCGAGAAAGCTAAAAAGATACACGCTGATCTCACGAAAAATCAAGCAGAAACTAGCGAGGAAAGCCAGGTGTTTAAAGCCAGCCATTTTTTTACACGAGAACGGATTAATCATTTTTACATTACTTCTTATGGGANACTTTTTCGAAGTAATTAAGTTTGTGAAAGCAATCGAGAGAGGTTTGGAAGTGTGTGTTCAAACATTTAAAATTTATCTGACAAAAGCAAAGACGACTTATATTATTGATTTTGTATAATATGGTTTTGAGTATTGTTTCGAATACTCGATTACTTGTCGGTCGATCTGATTGAAAATCAGAAAAATTCCGACTGTTTTCTGAGTTGGGAAGTGGTTGTGAAATCTTTGTCTTCTGATGCAGGCTGAATAGGATGTATAAAACTTTGCAATAACTAAATTATTAAAGGGAGAATTTATATAATTATAAAAATTTGGAACTGTAGTTATTCATAATTTAATATATGCACTGTTTAAAAAAGCTAATTTTGTGTTTAAAGCTGCTTAGATGATATGGTTAGTTTAGAAATTGTCATCTTTTCTCTTAAATAATAATAGTTACGTGCAAAATGATTATACCAAAGAGAAGCAAGATTTGTTTGTAAAATGAATAGAAATAAAATTTGGTTTATTTCTGTGAATGATAAATACTGCTGTTTTTTTATTTGTTTAGCTTCATTACTAAAAAGAGAGTTCATTTGGAATGTAAAAATACTGTATAATTGTTTTACTTCATAATTTTATAAGAGCAGGTTAATAGACTTTTTATATAGAATAAAAATATGATGATAGATCGTGTGTACTTTTGAATCATGAATTTTAATCATATTCCACTAAGTTGGCCAAATCTGGCATACACCATGTTTAAAATCCAAATGATTAAAAATTAAAATTTGTTAGAGTAACACTAAGATAAAGTATGATGAAAGAAACAAAATAATTGAATATACACACCTTTCGAATATATCTTTCTTAATATCTAGTAATGGACATATAAATAAAGTAGTTCATGATGTATATTATATTTTCATACTTTTAATTTACTCTAAAGATACGATGTAAACAGAAAATTGTGAGGTCAACATTGCTTTACATTTTAAAAAATAGTTTATAGAAAGATGAATTATTCTTTAACATACCTGTTACTTTGCAATATTAGTAAATTGTTTGTTTTACTGCCTATATTTTAATGATACTATTACTAATAGTACTAAAAATTCTTTTTTATCTGTTCTACAGTAAAGATGGCATTTGAAAGCAATTATTTATAATTTTACTTCTTAACTTCTTTGATTAAATAGTTTAATGTTAATGAAATATATTTAATTATAAAACATAACATATTTTTTGTTTTATTCGTGTAGTTAGCACGCTGCATCCACAAGTTGGCAAAATTTGCCGAAGATTACAAGGACCTGCCAACTCTTTCTTATACACACTTTCAGTAGGAAATCTTTATATAAAATGTTCGTTAATCAAACATTAACGTAAATATATAATTGGAATTTTTTTTTCGAATTAGACCGGCTCAGCTGACGACAGTCGGCAAACGTACTGTACCTGTCTCTGGGTGTCAGACTTACTCGCCGATCTTAGAAACTTAACCAGGGTGCGCGACGAACTAAAATTCAGAGGCGTGAAGGGAACGACAGGAACTCAAGCTAGCTTTCTACAGTTATTCAATGACGACGAAGCAAAAGTAAGTAAGACGTTTCTTATTACAGATTTTATAGTCCGTTCTTAACCCCTGTAAATTAAATAGGCCAATCTACCCTATCATATTCATATCATCGCGCCCGTTGCAATCTTTCGAGCATTTTCTAAATTTATCTCATCATCAATAGTCATTCGCACATCTTGGTTAAACTCAAAAGATAAAGTTTAAACGATATCGACATTGTTAATTATTAGCAATGCCGTCACTAGTAAGAAGAAACCTTTGTAAACAGTGACGTCATTTAAATATCTGCTAACCGACGTTCCAACCGACCTTATTGTACCTGAAGGCAGCCATTCAAAACGGCCGAAAACGTTTGTACTTAGTGATTAAACTGCTAGAAACAAAGTATAAAAGGTTTTTAGTCTTACCTATTACAGTAAAATTAAAATTAAAAATATCAGATTTTATTATGCGGTTGAGATATGCTATTGGGACAAATGTAGACAGTCAAACTCTAATATTACGCAATATGATATTTGATGATCAAAATGAATTAGATGTAAAATGTCATTTTTATTATAATTACGTTTAAGATGGAAACAAAAATTCCTTTTCGATTGATAAATTTTTAGGTCAAAGAATTGGATATGCTTGTGACAAAAATGGCTGGATTCGAAAGGTATTAAATTATTTNGCCGTCACTAGTAAGAAGAAACCTTTGTAAACAGTGACGTCATTTAAATATCTGCTAACCGAAGTTCCAACCGACCTTATTGTACCTGAAGGCAGCCATTCAAAACGGCCGAAAACGTTTGTACTTAGTGATTAAACTGCTAGAAACAAAGTGTGAAAGGTTTTTAGTCTTACTTATTTTCAATTTTAATTTTACTGTAATATCAGAATTTCCTTTTAATTTTTCAATTAATATGAAATATGCACGTCTTCAAAATTTACAAAAAGTTTGTTTGTGTTCTGGCCTTCTATCAATGAATAATCGTATATAAAAATGTAAGAAATCTTTTCTATTCTTGAAATATTTTACCTTTCCAGCTTCCCTTTCAGTATACTATATTAATTTTTGACATTGCGTTCCGAGCATTATTGAATAATGGAAATCTGCTCATATCTTGATATTTATTTAGACAGAAGTATCATACTAGGAGAAATCAAAATCAGTTATTGTGTGCCTGCGGTTGAAATTTGCTATTGGGACAAATGTAGACAGTCCTAACATAAATGTAGACAAACTCTAATATTATGCAATATGATATTTGATGATAAAAATGAATTAGATGTAAAATGTCATTTTTATTATAATTACGTTTAAGATGGAAAAAAAATTCATTTTCAATTGATAAATTTTTAGGTCAAAGAATTGGATATGCTTGTGACAAAAATGGCTGGATTCAAAAGGTATTAAATTATTTTAAGAATTTTATAATGTATATATATATATATTCTATAATACATGTATTTATTTATATCGTATAGTAGTTATAAAATATGCGGACAGACCTACAGTCGAAAGATTGACGTAGAAGTCCTTTCTGCTCTAGCGGGTTTAGGTGCGTCAATTCACAAGGTAAATAAATTATCTTACTTATTACCTTACTTAAGCTTTTTCTCAACGAATTTATCGATTTATTAACGTATCAGTTTAAATAAATAAAAAGTAGTCAATACATCCTTGAACTTTGTTCCAATGAGAGATTCCCCCTACTTTTAATCATCCTCATCTCATTCTTTTATAATATACTGTATATGAAACAAGTTAGACTTTGTCCAGCGATATAATTTAAACTTCTCAAGCTGTTTGATATCTTATTATAAATAATAAATTAATATATAAATAATAATAATTTATAATATATTTTTAATACGTGAACTGATAATAAACCTTGCAATTCTTATTTTGTTAACTAAAATTTTATTAAAGTTTAATAAGATTTATTTTTGTTATTTTACTTCGAAGTAAATGATGATACTTTTATGTAATGAAATCGCTATAATTTAAGTGTTTTAATGATAAAAATTTTCATTAAGATTTGTACAGATATTAGACTTTTATCGAACTTAAAAGAAGTAGAAGAGCCTTTCGAGAAAACACAAATAGGCTCCAGTGCTATGCCATATAAAAGAAATCCCATGCGATCCGAAAGATGTTGTTCCTTGGCTCGACATCTAATGGATCTGCTCGTCAATCCTTTGCATACGGCTGCTAATCAGTGGATGGAACGAACATTAGACGACAGCGCGAACAGGTATTCCACATATTGATTTCGAACTACTTTCCGAAAAAATTTAAGTCAATAACAAGACTAAATTTTAGGCGCATTACTCTACCTGAAGCATTTTTAACAGCAGACATCATATTGCATACCCTACAGAACATATCAGAGCGTCTCGATATACATCCTACGGTAATAGAGCGACACGTTAATCAGGAATTGCCGTTCATGGCAACCGAAAACGTTATTATGGCAATGGTCAAAGCCGGAGGAAATAGACAAGTAAGTGCCGTTTTGTAAAAAGACAAATTCTATACGTAAATCTTGACTTAACGTTTGAAAATTCGCAGGACTGCCACGAAAAAATTAGAGTTCATTCGCATCAAGCCGCTGCGGTCGTGAAAGACGAAGGTAAAGATAACGACTTGGTGGAAAGAATCGAGAGGGATGCATATTTTGCACCGATTCATAATGACCTGAGAAACCTTCTCGACCCAAAAACGTTCATCGGAAGAGCTCCAAATCAAGTAATTTCCAATATTTATATATATTATATATATAATTTAATTTGCAGAGTTTTGAAGTAAAATTTTAAATAAATTTTTAGGTTAAAGAGTTCTTGGAAGAGGAAGTGAAGCCTGCTTTGAAACCATTTCAACGACTCTTAGATGCCCAAGCCGAATTAAATGTCTAAAATTACACACAAAATTTGTTCCCACGCGTTTTTGTATAATAAAATAATATGTAAATATGTAAATAAATTTATAGTCTTTGAAATTTATCAAATTTTGCTGTTTCTTCTCTGAATTTTCACTAGACATTGAAATTAAATTTACCTATAGACGGTGTGCACGTGACGGCACACGACTCCGCTTACGAAGCGCGCGCCATATTGGTTGCTGTTGGTTTGGTTGTCCATCTCGATATTGTCATCTAACTCATATTTTTTCAAATTTGATTTTAATTTATTATGATTCGTTACACTACCAATTGAACTGCTTCAGTTAGAACTAAAGATTCTGTAACAAACAATTGAAAAAATTGTCACAATTTGTCGTGCTCTAATAAACTTATCAAACAGTGTCGTTTCATTTGATTAATATAATTTTAATTTGTTATTCGGGGGTTGAAATCATTTGTCAACTGAAGTTCCAATAATATGTAAAATAAATAAATAAATAAATTTTGATTATTAGTCAAATGAATTACAATATTTTTTGAAAACTGTAATACTTTCGGGGTTTTCATTTTTTTTGCTTAAGAGTGACAATTTTTACATCAAATTAAACAATTTGCTGTACAGCAAAGTATTTTATTCTATAAAATTTATACATTTTGTGAATCTTTTCGTGGGAGTAGAGCTGGTTGAAAAGAAAATTTTTTTACAATTAGCTCTGGTAAAATACAGTGGAAACTGGTGGAGTCACTATGTCTGCTCCACACACTTTTCGTAACAAGCAGATATTCTACCTGATTTATGCACAAACCACAGCTTGCTTCTACTCTGTGCTAGTGTGTTTTTTTTAATAAAATCAATTTCTTCATCTGTCAGATGCAAAGTCTCAAATACTGTCCTGCAGTGATTTAACAGCTGATCCCAGGGTAAGGCAGCTTTTTTGGCATCAAATAGAGTTGTAAGTGGGTTCTTATGGAAAGANCCTGCTTTGAAACCATTTCAACGACTCTTAGATGCCCAAGCCGAATTAAATGTCTAAAATTACACACACAATTTTTTTCCACGCGTTTTTGTATAATAAAATAATATGTAAATATGTAAATAAATTTATAGTCTTTGGAATTTATCAAATTTTGCTGTTTATTCTCTGAATTTTCACTAGACTTTGAAATCGGGTAAAATTTATCTATGGTGCCAAAATGACTCCATTATGAACGCGATTTGAGACTGCGTATTAACCAATAAAGCAAACAGTGGAGACGCACGTTCTAACCTAATCTATTCTAATAAATTACCATAATTATTACGTACATTATTGATCATCTTCCTTTTTTCCGATGTTTCTTCCCTACCGAAGTTGACTCCATATACATGTTGACGCTCTTTTATTAACACTTTCTCTGTTTTGTTGGCCTTTTTTTTTTAATATTAGAAACAGGAGCAGCGGGCACATTCTCCGGTTTTTTCCATTTCGGTGTCCTTCCAGAACCTGGATATATACTTAAATGCATCACGAAAATTTGAAATCTTTCTCCGGGCTTTTTTGCTGGCCATTTCATGAACTTTTTATACATAAAGGATTACATGTACGAGTCCGAAAGGTCCTCTCTGTAATGCTTTGGCAATTTTTTTTCTATTTTTTAGATAGCCCCACAATCTTTCGATTTTTTGAGTATGATCCCCGTTTAGGGTTTACAAAATTTTCTGAGTGATTAACTGTTCTCTGTTCAATTTCTATTCCTTCAAGATCGTTTATGTGGGTATATCCTTTCCATTTATCAGTTAAGACTGACAGATCTTACAAATTTAGATATCACCCAATTAAGCGTGTATTCAGATCTATCATTTACTTGACAAATAAAGCAACTATCGTCTTGCCTGCATATTCCGCCTACTATCCATTTTGTACTTTTCACTTTACGCCCTTTTTCGTATTTACGTTTACATATTACTATCTCATCTATTTCGACGGTTTTATTCGGACCTCCGATTTTAAATGAAGTCATATTGTGCAAAGCGATAAGCATTACTAAACGTATATGGTTGGACCAATCGACAGCGGCCTTTGTAGAAATACCTCCAAACCTTGGTAATGCCATATAAATGACAAAATTCCAGCCCAAGAAATATTATCACATTTGCCATTAAACGTTCCATTATAAGCCGAAAACTTTTTTCCGCAATTACTACATCGTAACATACAAGAATTTCTATCACAACGACGTCATACTTATTAATTTGCATATTTACACATGAACACATTCCACGGTCAGATTGATGATAAATTTACATAATTCAACACACGTTATTAGACAGCGCCCTCTATTAACATCACCACTAAATGCACTGATTCGAGATTACCGGAAGCGCCGCCATTTTGTCACCATAGGTAAAATTTAACCTAGTAAAAAAATTATTATTTAGTGTTATAACATTATATAAATACTTTAAATTGTTTAATTTGTTCATTTTACCTTTGCTGGTAATCCTCGTTGTTAAATATTTCCACCATTTTTTTTTCAACAAATTTCCCGTGAGTCAATGCGCGACGTTCACCGAGTCACGTATTTTACTTGGACTTCAAACGTCAAACGTGTACTTCTGCTTGCCGTACGAGTTTAACGTTTGAACTTGAGCCTCAACCTCTAATATGTCGCCAATGCCGACTTCAGTGTTAAGCGAAGCTAGCAACTTCGCTGTTTTGTAGCATTCAATATGGCGGCGCTCAGTTTACACGCCCATACGGTATTAACACTAGGGACATCGTGAGTCTTTGTCGTATCGCGATAGAATTGACGCGGAGTCGAAAAGAAACGATCCACTGGTCACGGATAGTCGATCCAAGAACGAATCAAATGGCGACGATTGCTTTCTTCTTGTGTTTTGTTAGTTTTTTTGCTCTCATTTTACGTTAGGTGTGTGCAATTCTTTCTTTTTGCCTCCTAAATTCCGTTAGGCACGGTCAACGGCGTCGGCCAGCAATCTCTATGGCCACAGTGTATCTCAAAAACGAAATAAACGGACTACCATTTTTTTATTACATTTTTCGATTCTTCATTGCAATTAATGGAAAATAGCAAAGTTTCATCTGAATCGGCCCATCAAATTTTGACAACGAACACAATTCTATAAGCCACACAGAAGAGGTAAGATACAAGTGCATACATCTATAATCATTTACAAACACGATCCAATTAAATAAATAATAACAGAATTATATCTAGTGTTCGGGAATTATTTAATAATTATCTCAATGGCCAGTTGATAGAGATATGAGGCTCATCAAACTACAATGGAGCCAACTAATCGTGATCACATTGAAAAAAAGACTTTCTGTCTTCAATGGATCTTCCTCGGCCACAACAATATGAATATAAATACCTGCAATAGTTGTAAAAACCCATATACAACAACAAAAGTTTTTTACAAATGGAAAAACAAATCTGCAATATTTAACACAATAGTAACACTACACGATTACACTGTAACTGTTCCGTACAGTACATCCATCCGATTACAATTCTACACACAGTTCAAACAAATAACAAATATATTAAAGTAAGTCATGTAATAATAAAAGGCCTAATTGTTACGTAAGGAGTGGGTTAAAAATTCATAAAAGGTGGAGAATTACGGGAATGAAATGTAGTTTGCAAGGTAAGTATTGTCAGTAAGAGTTACTTATTTGTTCACGTATTATCTACCAGAGGGCGCAATAATCGTAAGTAGGCTATTTTCGCGTATAATCACGTGCTGTATTTCATTCCTACGATTTCAAATTTTAGTTGTTTCGTTTGTTAGCGATAAAGTGCCTAAATTAGTTCGAAACGTGTTATTTAACGCAAGGCAAAACATATTTTCTGAATAGATAGGTCAGGTGTTCGGAGGAAGTAAGTTTATTTAAAGGACTTCCTAAAAATCCGGAATTATAACTGAAATGGCGATTCTCGGGGAAGACAGATTTCCTTCGCTAAAGACTCTTTGCACTTGGTTTTATTATTAAAGACTGGAATGCCACTAACAGGAGTACGTGGGAATTCTCGAGTAAATGGAAACTTAGGTGGTAATTTGTTTTATCCGAGCTGTTTTTCACAGTTTTGCGATGCTTTGTTTTAGGTAGTGTTAAACGTTACTTCGTGCATCCTCGGAATCGTTGCTCCGTAACTTTTTCTCACGCACGGCACACCAGAACTCCGTGTAACACAAGTAAAAGTATACAAAAAATAGTACAGTACATACTAAGAAATAGTGATTTAAAAATAGCAATGGGATCGGCATTTATTTCTAATCGTTTTAAAACTTTAAATATATATTTTTTTTTAAATTATATTTTTAAAAAACTTTCCTTTTATATTTTTAAAAAACTTTTCCCGTTCATTTATACTTGCAAGGAGACGATTGAAACTTGCTAAGTGTGTAGCCCTAAACACAAACAATTCTTTGTCCAAATAATAGGACCAATTTCTCAAGCTTTTCTGAAAAACAAGCCTCTGAAATTTGAGTGTTTAGCTTATAAGTCTGAAAGTTTCTAGCGTAGCTTAGCGATAGCCGAATGAATGACATACAACTCGGCTATTGTCATTACAAGAACAGGAGGAACTTCCAAAGACATTCGCTAAACAGTTAATTTTGAGGCCCATTTTTCAAAAACGCTCGAGAAGTGGGTCCCTGTTATTTGGACAAGGAGCTGTTTGTGTTAAGGGATATGCGCTCACTTAGTAGAGCATCCCTCTAATACACAAACCTCCCTGCAAAACCTCAAAAATTTTCGACAAAAAATGAGAACAAGTGAGCCGATCCAGTTCTGGACAAACCACGGTAAATTCAGGTAATATCTGGACAGATTTTATCACCGCGACATCAATTACTGTGACGTGTGCAACGTGCCAGTCGGAGCACGACACTACCTTCTAGAGTGCCCTATATTGAAAGACGTCCGACAACACCTAAGACTCCTCCTCTCGCAAGACCACAGCTTGTCTGGATAGCTTAATGAAGACGGGAGAACTATTTAACGCCACAAGGAATCCGATCCACTGTTACTTCGACCCAACAAATGTAAAATAGCGCCTTATCTTCCCAGGCAGGCCTTTTTTTATATCTAAATATAATCGCATTTTACTCTACTGTGTCTTATTACGTGTCGTCTTCAGTGAAATAACGACTATGTTCTCATTCTGTATTCTAACTGGGAAATGCTATACGGTACCGAGGCGTAACCAGGCCCGAGAAGAATTTCGGGGGCCCATAACTGTAAGGAAAACGGAGAAGGTCAACAGTTTAAGTCAGGTTTTGTACGGCACGAAAGAACTTTATTGGAGAATAATAAGTTACTCGTAATTTTTAGAAGGCGGTGCAGGGTATTTTCCACTCGAAAAGAGAGAAACAATTAGAATGCTAGAAACAAAGGCCGTCTCCACACAATACAATAAAGGCGTTTATAAATGTTTAGTTAACAAAACCGGGATCCTGGTTAGTTTTTATTGGGGAAATTACGACGTATTAACGATACGCACGCGGAATACAAATAAGTATCCGGAGGAATACCTTCGACTTTTTGCACACTTACAATGGGGAGAAAGTCGTTACCCTTAGACCACTTTCTCGTAACTAAGAAAAAAGAAAAATAACGTAAAATTTACTTTGGCGCCGCGGGCTCCGACGGAGAAACGTCCGAAAAATTGTCACCGGAAAAGAGGAGTCGGGCGTTAAAGAAAGAGCCCGGATCTTCCGAACAATTAGTTTTGTTTCGCTCGAATCGTCGATCGGTGGAAAGAAACGGGTCGGAACCGCCGACGGAAGATCTAGTATCGACCGTGGTTTCCGGATTCGCCTTTTAGTTTAATTTAACTTTTCCTCCGGAGGAATTTTCCACCTTCGGAAGAAGAGAGATTATCCTAGGGGTGGGGATCCGAGGGAAAAGTCGAATAGTAAAAGACACAGAAGAGGCGCGCTCTACACGGAAGAAAAAAGACGGAGTATTTTGCCGCCAGAGAAAAGGGTTAACGGTCGAGACGACGGGTCCGTCAGGCCGCCTAACCGGGTTTAACCCCGACGGAGGCCGTCCGAACGGGAGGTGACGAAGACGAGCTTTATATAGACGAGAGAAGGCGCGACGACCCCGACCGTCGGCGCGGCGGTCACGCACCGACGAAGAGCTTTTTCGTTCGGAATCGCTCGGAGAAGTCGTAAAAGTAGCCGAAAGACGAGAGTCGGGCGGGACGACACCCCGGGTGAGTTCCTTTTTTTTTTTTAACGGCCCGACCGCCGACTTCCGTTTCCAGTCCCTGGGAAGAACCGGGGACGGCGGTTTTTGTTTTTCCCCGGACTGTAGGGAAGGCGGGAAAAAATAGATTTCTATTTAAGGAGAGCGGGCGGAGGGACGAGAGCGTCTTCCGCCGCGGCCGGTTACCGGGTCCCGGGCGACCGGTTAACCGGGGGAAGACGATCGGGTCCTCGTCCCACCGATTTCCGTCTCTCCGCCTGAAACCGCGCCACTTCTTCACCTTCCGTTTTCTTTCGGCAGAACCCGAGACCGTCCGAGGCCATGAACCTGTTTCTGCTTCTCTCCGCCGTCTGCACTCTGCCGGTAAGTCAATTCCCTCTTTCGCTCTCTTTTCCTCTTCTCCCTTCGCCCCTCGGACGGGCAATTCCGCCTCGACGTTTTCGCATCCTCCCCAGGAATTCTCTTTCATCCGCGCTTTCGGACAACTTCCGGTTTTCCTGGGAGCCGTTTCCGCCATCCGGAAGGAAGAAGGCGTGGCGGCCGTCGGCAGCGACACCCCTCCGGGCCGAAGAACTTTGCATTTATGTCTTTACGGGAGCCGCGTTATCTCCTTTGGTTTTGAACCGAGTGGCGGCCGGTGGGGAAGAAGGGAAGAACGCGTCGTCCGCGTCGCGCGGAGGAAGCGACCCGCGATGGGGGTCCGATTGACGAAAAAGAGGTGGGAAAATAATTAACCTACCGGGCGCGGGCGGAATCCGGCCGGTGGGAGCTTAACGGGATAAAGAGACAAAGGAAGTTTTACCGCTGTTTTTCATTCCCTTTTCGTCGTTTACCGACGGAAGTGTCCGAAAGACTTCTATCCCGTCCAAACTTCGATTCCACCCGAAATTATTTCTCCTCTGGCCGATCGTCGTCGGGCGAAAATCGGCCGTCGACTTTCGTGGGCCGACCGAGTGGCCCGGTGGCTTGTTTTTATTATTTAACTCGCTTGGCTCTTCCTCCTTTTCGCCGATTTTACCTCCGCTCCGCCCTGCCGGATATTCCGCCACGTGGGACGAATAAACTCGGTCGACGCCTTCTCCCCACCCCCGTCTTCCGTTATTTGTATTACCTTCGGCACCCTTAGGCTCTGGCCCGATACGGATTAATTAAATATTACCCACCGACGAAAACAATACTAAAATAAACTATTTAATTTCTATTCTCTAATATTCTCTACATTTCGAACGTCTAAAGTCCGATTTTGTTTAATGTCGGGAGCGATATAAGATTTAGTCTACCCCCGCCACGTCCCAATATAAATAAATGCACGTATACCTTAATTAATTAATAGATAAAGAAGAAAATAGAATGAAATATCGGCGATCGTTTCTCTTTTTAAACGTTTCTAGAGTGGAATGTCACGCACGATTAAGGCCGAACGTCGAGCGTATAAATTTAGGGCCTCGGATAAAATTTTTCGTATAGCGGAACCTCCGACATTCTTTCACGCAATCTCCGTCTTCCGCCTAAAGTTCGACAAACGTCCCTTTAGAGCGTGGCCACTTATAATTTATCACGTGTTATATTTGGAATTCTTATCAAAAGAATTCCAAATATAATTTATATTGAATATAGTCACAATGCCGGGCTGAAATTTTTAATAGAAAGATTGTATTAGTTGGAGAGGTGTCGATAAAGTTCATAAGAAGATAACGAGAGGTTGTCTTCCTCGGGGCTCGATGTTGGGGCCCTTCTTACGGAATTTATTTTTTGATGGATGTTTGAGGCGCTAAGAAATTTCGGAATATTGTATACAGCGTATGAGGATGATCCGGTGTTGTCGACACTCTGCGATAGCCGCGGGAATCGGAGGACGAGTCGCAATTTTGCCTTAAAGATATTTAGTAAATGGCTAGTCTAATAGGTTGGAATCGTCTATCGAGAAAACTAAGGTTATGTTATCGAAAGGAAGTGATGCAAAGGAGCGACCGCCTATTGTTAAGTTAGACAATAATACCAATAAGAATAACATCGGTTTCTCGTCAAATACAGTACAGTACTTGGTAACAATAAAGAGAAGTATCTCGCCGGTGAGCCTATGGCGGGTACGACAAGGGGAGTGTGGCGGGGCTATCGGTATTAACCCGGTGCGTTCGGGATGTTTCTACGTTTCCAAAGGACACTGAACTAAGGGGGGAAATGATTCGTTGCGATTCATACCGAAGAATTCGTCCCGAACACATGGGTAAGAACTAAGTTTTATACTTAACTGTAGATTACGAAAGTATTCTTGTGATATAAAACTATTAGGTGATATAGCTTAAAATATACATATTAACTTTTATTTCTTATTTTTTTTTGTCCTACAGTTCATTTCTTCGTGTGCGCGGTAACAAGGTGGTTATATTTAAAGGACAATCACATCACAGTCCGTAAGTTTACACGCCGATATACCCTTTATTCTATGTTTCTTTGTACATTTCGGATTTAAAGCTCCTCTTCGGTTGGAGTAATTTCATTTATAATGTAATATAGAGGAAAGAAATTTTTTCTCTACCGTATCATTTACTGCAACCGAAGAGGAGCTTTAAGAGTACGAAATATAGAATAAAGAATATATCGGTGTGTCAACCTACGGCCCGTGGTGTGATTGTCCTTTAAATATAACTACAGTACGTAATTACTGTACATATAAAGAAATAAAATATTATATTATTATGTTAAACTGTATAATCCATATTATGTAATTTTGCGACATCACAAGAATATTTTCCTCCACAAGTATAAAACTTGATTCTTAGCTTGAAAGTTGTTGGGAATGAAATCATTTGCGGTATTCCTTTGTACCTACGTTACAATCGTTTGTGTTTGTTCCCTGAGCTAGAAGCCAGACTGTTTTTTGTTACAAAGTTTCACGCATTATTGACTTTTGACTCATTTTTCATTATACTCTTCTATCTCAAAATAATTTATCGCGCTACAATTTGAGATACGTGTACCTTACTTTACCATAACATCGTACTTTCGCGGTTTGTATTTTGAAATTATTTCGCTTTTGCTTGTTGTTTTCTTACTATTATTTGTTATTTTTTTGTTTTGTGATAAACAAACGGACAAACAGCAGTGAACTAAAGAATAAATGGGGAATTGGAACCGGCCCGGCGCTACGTTGGCTTATAATTCCCAACGACGGCGGCTTTCCATCCCTAAACGCGTGGTTCCCTATAAATTATAAAGAATAACGCAGTCTTTTATTTTTTCAGTCGAAACTTTCCGGCTCTCAAGAATCGAATTCTGCAGAAAACTCTAAACTGATAGACCTTCGAGCCGTCTGCTACCGAGATCGCATGAGGGTCTACCTGGAATTCGACACTCCTTTCCACGGCATCGTCTTCTCCGAAGGGAATTACGGCCATCCCGAATGCACCTACGTCGCTCCCCTCTCGGGGGTGACCCATGCCAACTTCGACGTATTCTATCGCGCCTGCGGTACGCGGCGGAATCCGGTGGCCAAATACTACGAGAATACCATCGTGGTACAATACGGAGCCGACGTCATCCAGGAGAGGGACGAAGCCAAGCGCGTCCGATGCCGGTGGTCCGACGACTATCGACGACCAGCATCCCGGCCCGCCCTGAAAATAGCCGAAGCCGAGGCCATCCCTATGGAGTTTTCGGGAGACCAAGTGGACTGTTGGATGGAGATTCAGAAAGGGAGAGGCCCCTGGGCACCTCCGGTCTCGGGCATCGTTCCGGTGGGAAGTCCCCTAACCTTGGTGGTGGCCGTGGCCGACCGAGAACACTTCGACTTGAGGGTCAGATCCTGTCGGGCTCACGACGGACGCAAACCGCCCATACTACTGACGGACGACGACGGATGCGTTCTTCGTCCCAAGATGTTGACCCCCTTCCTCAAGGTCCGCGATTACGCCGGAAGAGCCTCCGTCCTGTCCTACTCCTACTTTTACGCCTTCAAATTTCCCGACAGCGTCGACGTTCACGTGCGGTGCAACGTGCAGATATGTCGCCACGTCTGTCCCGAAAGTTGCTCCCGCGATTCGGGCGCCGGCTTTCCCGGACCCTCCGTAACGCCCGACCACCGACAGAAATCTGCATATTCGAAAATCGTCACGGTCCTTAACGAAAATCGGATCGAACCGGATCCTCTTCCCGACCGATCGACGTCTTGGGACCACAGGGCGCAGGAAATCCCAGAAACTTCCTCGCCGTCGGAGAAGGGAGAAGTTCTGCACGAGGATTCCCCGCGTCCCGTTTACGTCCACAGAAAAAAACCGGAGGAGGCGGCGGACGAAAGTCCGCGGCCGTCCTGGGAGGTTCCAGCCCCTCGTTCTCGAGAGACTCCGTCATCCCTGCATCCGACTGAGGATCCGGAACCTCCGACGGGACCTTTTCTTCTGCCGGATCACGCCGAAGATGCCGACGACCCAGTCTACATCTCGGCACCCGATCTGTCTTATTTATATTCTTTGCTGAGGTCCAAGAAAGAGGGCGCTTGGGGCGACTTCCGGCGGCATCGCTATCCCTATCCCGTGCCCCAATTCGTCCACGGCCATCCCCGGTACGGGACGACCGGAATCCGGGAGGAAGGGGGAGCAGAGCCACCGGGAAGCCCCCAGTCTCCCAGGCGTCGTCGGAGGGCCGACCAATTAGGAGTGGGTCGAACGTATCGGGTAATTTCTTCGGCCGACTTGGACTTCGAATCGGATCCAGAGGAAGAGGGGAAAGCGTGGCGGGAGGACCCGATTCCCCATCGGGTTTCCGGGGTGTGTCTGAGTGCCACTGGCTTCTCCGCCTGCTTCGGCTCGCTGGCCGCTCTAGTGGTGGGTTCGGCCACCGCTTGTCTCTTCCTGCGCCTCAGACTGGAGGCGGCCAGAAGGGCTCCGTCCCCCGGGAAACCCCGATGACTCGTTTCCTCTCTTCTTTCTTGCGGGTGGATGGTCTATGGTCCGGCAGTTTCCAATACGTTTGACTAATACTTCAGTCCCTCCGGTGGTGGCCCCGCATCCACGGCGAAATAAAAGGCCCATTTTCGCCTAACCCAAACGGTTTTGGTTACCGCGTTTACGCATCCGGTTAAAAATAACAAAGGCACTTTTATTTTTAACAAAAAGGCCGGTCGGGTCATTCGGCTTCCGGTCGAAAGAAACAAACGGCGGGCGACCGGACCGATTTATAATTGTAAAGAAAGCATTGTGGGAAAAACAATATAAACTAGAAGCGATAAGACAAAATGTAGTCCATCGACCGTTATTTCGTTAGCTACACAAAAACACACATTTAGTCTCTGTAAATTAATTAATAACGCGTAATTGGAGAGTAAGATTCTCAAATTCGGTGGCAACGGAGAGGGAAACGAATATCGCACGACAGCCATTTCTCTGGCCAGAAATATCGGCTTCCGGTGGGAGCCACGAATTCGTACAAACACAAAACGGGCAAATTGACAGTAGTTACGAAAAGGGTATCTTCTCATAACGATTTTTTAAAATCCTTTCCTCCCCGCGGGCACTAAGATCTGTTTTTTAACCAGCCCGTTACGAGTGCGGCCACCCCATAGTGGATCCGGCCGAACCGTAATGACGAGGAACGAGACCCAATATATCCCGACGAACCACCCACCGAAAATTCCCGAGATTTTTGGATTCGATCCCGGGTCCCCCAGAGCGATCGGCTACCATCTTGACCTCTGGGTCATCCGGCTGACACAGTTTGAATACTGGATGACACCTGAGGTAAACCAATCGATCGATCTATCGCTCTAAAACACCCGGCTTCGAGTCCAGTCGAGAATTATTTTAGGTGGTCGGTCCCGTGTAGTCCTTTCTTCCCGTCACCTCCATTATGGACCTAGTCGAACCTACGATTAACAAAAGCCTGAACTAGTGATGTATTCATCACTAGTATTTCCATTTAAGCAATACACCAATGTTTTCTCTCCTAACTTTATTTACAATAGAGACATACGTGACAGACGTGTCCAAAACAGAATTTTTGAGTGATCACTCATATAAAAACACTATAAAGAAAAAAATCATAGGACTATTTACCGACTCTGTTTTGTTTTAATTATAAAACCCATCCCTACCCTCGAAATTAAGCTTATTGCCATTTTATAATAGTTAACAATACAAAAAGATTTTAATAAAATATTATAACAGATGGCGCCATCGAATGTTGCCGGAAAAGTTACCCAACTCGTTGCTGGATTTTTTCGTTGATGTTAGAACCGTGTTTATTAAAAGGCCGGCGGGTCTCATTTTAATGTAATTTTATTTTTCTACAGTCGACGTGTGTTCGGACCAGAATTCATAATGAAATCAGCAAAATACGATTTGAAAAACACAGAATTCAGTAGTGAAAACATCGCATAAAAAATTGATCCCTTTAAGAATTATTATGTTTAATATTATGATCTCTTTGTGAAGTTAATAAAGAAGCGAACGTTATAAACAATTACCAAATAGGTATTATATCTCTATTACTTTCTCGGCTGTTGTGTATACGTAACAGGAAAAGTATTGGAATCGTGTCAAATTTCACCCTCCGAGTTTTTTGTGAAAGGATGCCATTTATTTCGTTTGATATCATCGCATTGGCCGGATGGCCCAGAGGTCGAAGTGTCGACCTACTGCGAAGTTTGCCCACTGACTGCGTTAGTCAGGATTGTCGCGCGGTCACGACCAACGTGTGGGAGTGGAAAAAACTCTCAGAGACCGGTTCCTCGTCGTCAATCCGTTTAATAAAAATAAGAATTTCTTACAAAATTTACTTGAACAAAGGGGTATCACCGCACAAAGAACGAGGATTAAGTTCGAATGTTCGGGATTTCTTTTTCTTCCTTTCGGCGGAGACAGCGAAACAATCGTAGGCCCCGGGGCGCTGGGCACGACTTTGGGCGATTCTTCTCCTACAAACTTGGGTGGCCCAGGGCGACACAGCAGAGGAGATTCGTATCCACGATATCCGAAATTTCCTTCCTATTTCTACAGAAGCGCACACGTCCAAGATGGGAGGACTACTAATCTAGAACCGAGTGTGTCCCGTCTTTGACTCGCGCGGTTTTTATAAGTTCCTTTTTTGGGTCCCGGATCGAACATTCCGATAGGTCGATGACGGCTTGCCCTCGCTTTTCAATTGGTTTTCACTCGTTACGAAACGTAACAAGATCAGAACACAGATCGCGAGACAGTCAACACCGACTGACAATTCGATCTCTATAGAAGTTGTTCGATCTTAGGACTTATATTCATCTATTGTTTTAACAAGTGAAGTTCGTCTTTCAGGAAAGTTATACAAACATGTCCTTTTATAGACATAAAATATTCATTTTTCGTTTTTTTCCTCGTTTCACGGTTTCTTTTTACAACATTAAATGATTATTATTTTCTTCTATACATAATTAAAAATTTTAAGCCCCACACTGCTATTCTGGGGGGGACACGGGTTCAAATCCCAACTGGGTCGAAAAATCCCCAGAAATTTTTCGGGGGTTAATCCGATCGGATATGTTCCTCACAATCCGGCCACCCCATTGTGGGCCTGGCCGATCCCATAATGGGTTCGCTAATAGAGGTACTCTTAGTGCTCACGGGGTGGAAAAAATTTTAAAAATATCATCACTATTTCTTTAATAACCAGATGTCGCGCAGGTCGAAAAATTGGGAGGGTTGCGAACGGGACACAATCGCAATGGTTTAAGGCGGTGAATCCATCTTTGTGCTATTGGAGAAAGGATAAGATGTAAATGAATAAAGTCTCGGTGGTTATCACATTCCGGTTCGGATGGCGGCACACACGAAGTATTCGTGTCGGAATTGACGCCCTCAGTTTTCTTACGGTCTCTATACAATCTGCATCGTTCGGTATTAGTCATTTTTGGCTTTTCTCATTCCTTTTCAATTTTTCTTTCCAATGATATACGTTTCTTACATTCCTGTTCGTATTTCCTTTGCAATTTCTTCGACATTACGAAAAGTTTCTTATACTCGCGCACTTATCGACTATAACTTTACAAATTCTATTTTATAGGTTATTATTGCTAAATATTAGCGAGGTTGCGGCCGAAGTTTTCAACGCGAAAACGTGTACGTCGGACGTTCGGCGCCGCCTTCTTGTAAGCCTAGAAGTTCGACAATGGCGTTTGGAACTTCGAGCAAGATTCCACTGACGCCATTGTCAAACTTCTAGGTTTACAGGAAGGCGGCGCCGAACGTCCTACGTACACGTTTTTGCGTTGAAAACTTCGGCCGCAACCTCGCTATTAATAATACAGGTATACCTCGACTTACGTCGTTTCGAGTTACGTCGTTCCCGATTATACGTCGTTTGTCAAAAAAGTATATGGAAAAATAAAAATCAAGTTTGTCATTTTATTCGACTTTACGTCCGTCCGCCACAAATATTGAAGTCGTAATATCACTAGAAAAGCGTTTAAAGCACATAAAATCATATTAAAATATATACATTTACAAGTATGTACTGCATTTACAGTACAGTACATGCATTCGTAAATTTAGATTACTTTTTTCTGTACTCTATTAAAAACTAAAATTTATTTGTTTGTAAGCTTAAAATAGATTCTTATTAACCACATATTTTTAAAAATGCATTAATAAATAAAATACAGAACTGGGAATAGTAATTTATGGTTTTTCCTAGTGACAAGTAGATTCGGAGACAAGTAAATTCGACTTAAGTCGTTTTCCTGGAACCAATTACCGACGTAAGGCGAGGTATACCTGTATTGTAGACCCTGTCGTTCTGTATAAATTGACGCCAATTTCGACGTCCTATCTCTTCGCTAAAAATCTTATTCTCCGAGTTTCCAGATCTGTGCGTGTAAAGCGAACGTCCAGTTTGAGTATAATTTACAGCAGCCTGGGAAGGTGCTTTTTCTCGCTTTATCAAGATGGCTGCGCAGGTGGATGGACACGTGACGATTGATAATTCTTCATTATAATATTAGTTTTCAATCTATTAAATAATAAGAAATAAATTCCTAAAAATTTAAACGCTTGTTCGATGACTCTTGCTGAGCTTAGTTTATAACATCAAGTTTTTTTACGTTGGCAAACAAGATGGAGACCAGAAGTGCCGCCATTGGAACTACCCAGGTAAACTTCTAGACTGTGTACACATTAGGCGTTTTGCGTTGCATTAAACGCGCGTTAGCAGCGTACACACCGCGCGTTAGCTCGGCGTTCGACGACCGTTTAGTGGAGCGGGAGCACTGGCTCAGTTTGGAAATGGACGTGAAAGTAATTGCTTGTATGTGCCTCCTCCATTGTCGCTATAAAAGACGATGGCAGAGGCAAAGAGAATTTTGGGTGCACCCAANACGCGCGTTAGCAGCGTACACACCGCGCGTTAGCTCGGCGTTCGACGACCGTTTAGTGGAGCGGGAGCACTGGCTCAGTTTGGAAATGGACGTGAAAGTAATTGCTTGTATGTGCCTCCTCCATTGTCGCTATAAAAGACGATGGCAGAGGCAAAGAGAATTTTGGGTGCACCCAATATTACGAGATAGACTGACGCATGGAATGTTTGTGACGCTGTATGCAAAACTAAGACAATATGAAGCTAAATTTTTTAATTCTTTTAAAATATCTATAAAATCATTTGAGGATGACTGGTCTCTTTTAGATTTCATCAATAAATAGATCAGTATCGAAATGATCGTTCTCCATTTCGGCCAACGTACGTCCATTCTACCCGAAAGCGCGCGATCGAATGTACAGTACAACAACATGGCAGCACATATATCTCAAAGCGCATTTGAGTATGTATACCTATGTATACTCCTGGTTCTTTAAAATGCGCGTTTAAAAATGCCTAATGTGTACACAGCCCTACAGCTTAACACTTTAATATTAACTCTACCGTATATTTATTACAAGCAGAGACTAAAAAAACAAATGTTATTGCTTACCTGAAATGTTTCTGACAAACTCTTGTATTGATATTCACTTTATGCATATTGAAATTTTTCCGGTTAATTCTCCAGAGCCATGCAAATTGCCTTCGTGGTGAAAGCTCCTCAGTTTGGGTCCTCGATGACAAATAATGCAGGGAATCTTAAAAGAAAACGTTCCTTTGTTCACGAGTGAATTAGCATTACACCCAATTACACAATTCACCATAGTGATATTCACAACGCAAGAAATCCAGCTAAAGCGTGCGTAAACACAAATAAAACCTAAACAAACCACAAAGATGGCACTGGACAATTGCTCGTGATCATGACGTCATTCGTGATGTCGACTTAAAACTTCTCTTCTTATTTTTTTCATCTCAGTTTAGCGGATATTTTAACAATGATGTTTTTATTACCATTTATAAGTTTTATATACTTTTCAATTCGGCAGTTAAACACATTCCTTTGCTATTAACTATAAGCTTGACTTCGCCACTTGACTTCGGCATCTGTAATTTTTTTTTTATCTGACCCTACATTCGGATTAATTTGATCGCCATCCAGTCGATCCTAGGTGACATTTGTTTACACGGATAGAGATTGATCAGATCGCTACAGTTCGTTTGTATACAAGATTTGAACGATCAGAGGAATCTTGGGTCAGTTTGATTCCAAAAGTACAGGGTAGTTATAAATTATAATTAAAGTTGCCCTACTCAGACCTGTCTAGAGCCCGTTCTGACGGTCGTATTTTGATGAAACTTGGTATATATGTTTTAGGGACCACAGGAAAAAGGAAAATGCAAAAAATATTTAGTTCAAATTTTTATCACTAGGTGAAAAAATGGCGCATGAAAAACAAGAAACACATAATGGAAACACGCAAAAGGCTTTTATTCACAACATTTGTTCAATGTGCAATCCATTTGCATCAATTACATGTTCAGAACGTCTTACAATGCTGTAAGGCGTTCTGTAAATGTAACGTGTTTCTTGTTCATCATGCGCCATTTTTCACCTAGTGGTAAAAATTCGAACTAATTTTTTTTTTGCATTTTCCTTTTCCCCGTGGTCCATTTAACATATATACCAAGTTTCATCAAAATACGTCCACGAGAACGAGCTGTAGACAGGTCTGAGTAAGGCAACTTTAATTATAACCACCCCGAACTTGCACCCCTGAACGTAACGTGTTATCGTAGGTTTCCGGTAGATCCTTGCCCAAACGAACACACACCCTGCTCGATAAACGCCGTATTTCACTAATCGCCGAGCATTCCACACCTCGTTCATAATACCCGTACATACAGCAGTGACCACTCGACCCGGCTGGACGAGACCACTTACTTCCCCACGCAGTCTTAATATAATGTAACAATCACCGCGTGATACGTACAGTACGTACCAGTGGCGCACTCGGGGTTTAATCTTGGGGAGGCGAGTTGAATGGAAAAAATCTTTAATGCCAATTCAATAAAATTCCCACCTTATAAGGCCTCTAATTCATTAGTAGTACTGTATAGAAATAGATGATGGGTCCCCCTCCGGGTGGGCCATCGTATGATACGTACAGTATGTTGGCGTACGAACCAAGTTTTCGAAACTTTTAGATCCTAGCCGGCAGGCGGTGTGAGCGAAAATTTCGCGATATAAATGACACACAATAAAAGTTCTTAAACTGCAACTTTAATCGGTTCACAATACCCTAGAGGGCCTTTTTTTCACTCGAAAAGTAGCACAACCACATTTAAAAACATTTTCTTTTGATACAAATGATGCCCTTATTATATAAAGGATTCGACAAGAAAAAATAAAAACACAATTTGATTAATTCACGTAACAATTTCGAATACTGCATCGTAATATTTATTATTAATACGAGAATGGAACGAAAAAACGAAATAATTGGCAGTGATTGGCAAAAACTTTTTATTAACACCGACGGGGAACGACGAGCCGAATGGCGTCGTCCGTCTCATTCTCGTCGTTGGGCAAGAAAACGTTTCCGTTTAAAATATAACCTTTTTATAGAAGCCACAACATTTCGAACGTTTTTTCTACATCGTGCTAAACATTTAAGAATATTAAAAACAGTTTTTTACTAAGGCTTGCCCAGTGCTCCGTTTGTGCATAATAAATTTTCCACACCGACGATCCAACGATGCATTTTAACATTATTTTTTTTTTAATTATTATTATTTGTTTTTAATTAAAACTACCGGCAAACATTGGCGCCGTCGGTCGAATCTACGTCTACGTTTTACCATAACCAATATCGTACAACATAAATTTAATCACACGAGTACCAATATCAAAGCCGTTTTTATTAAAATACAATATGAGAAAAACGAGGCCCACACGCACTTCACCTTTCCACGTGTATTATTTAAAGGGTGCTTGCCGTAACTGGTAAAAATAAATAGGTACGTTATAACTGTAAATATGAACACAACGGAGTTTCGTCACGTCCGAGAACCTAAAATTGGCAGTGTAATTTCTTCCGTTCGGATGGCAAAGGACGACGACGACTCGTCCGGGATGATTAAATATTGCGGTCCTTAGTCAACCAACGGCTAATCATAGTACAAATGAATGAATTATCGTTTCTTGTCTTGTCATTATATATATATATATGTATATATATGTATATGTATATAATATATCTTTGATCACAAAAGTTAGTATTCTTTATATGTTTAACAATACAATGTTTAAACAATAACAGAAATGGCAGTGTTTATTATATCAATGATCAAGACAAGAAGTCGGTGAAAAAGAGTAGGTTAGGGGGTTTTCGTAAAGCTAAATATATCTAACACTAATTTAAACAATGTATTTTGTACTTTTAGTCACGGGTTTAGTAACAAAATTCTACTCTCGGAACGAACAACGAAGAAAAAGTGCCAAGGAACGTCGTACTAACCTCAATTAATAAACGTATCGGCAGTTGACAAAATATCCCAAAAAATAAAAAAATAAAAGACCGCATCCGACTTGTTCCTAAGTACGAACGAAACGAATGACGTAAGCAACGTACGAACATCGTCCGAAGTATTTCTAAAAATCTACGGAAATTTTTCGGATAAAGGCGATTATTAAAACGGATAAAATTTTTTTTATGTAAATAGATTATTACTTTGTAAATAACTGCAAAAATCTTCGTGGGTAACGAACGACGGGATTAAACGTAATAAATTAAAATAAACACCACAGGAAACGTAATAATTAGTAAGGGGGGGGGCGACTGGCCGTGGCCCGTCTCGACTTATAAATTGCCATTTTATATATATTACGAAGCGCTTTAAAAATTGACGACGTATTTCGGAGAGACCGGAAATAAGAATAAAAGTTTTTTTTTTTAACATTTATCTCACTAATATTCGATAAAGATTTGCAATAACATTAAATAGTAAAGAAAATACTCTAGGTAAATAAATAACTGTAAATGAATATTTTAAATGCAATAAACAGCTTATTGACGCAATTATCGTATTGTTATCTGACGTGGTTTTTTATATATTATACGGTAACAAATTTGTTGGCAGTGAAAATTTTCTCCTTTTCTTTCCGTGCCGACGCCAAACCCCATCCCCGGCTAAATCCAAAATGGGCAACGGGAAAGGCCATTTCCACCGATGGCGGGTTAATTAAATCGGAGGAAGAGAGCGTTTTTCGTCCGTAATAACCGGGGAAGGGGGCGAGGAGGCCGCGTCCTCCCCGCTCGGGGGGACAGATGTGCGCGGCGTCGAAGACCCCGGGCAACGAGCGCGGAGCGTGATCGGAAGGGAAAGGATGGTTGTGATCACAGTAGCCGGCCGCGTCAGACGCGACCGTTCGCCTCCTCTTCTCGAGACGTCGCCCCCGCCGACGCCGGAACCGGAACCGGAGACGAGACCGTCTTGAAGAAATTCCTGAGAGGTGTGAAAAGATGTCTTATGACGGGCACGCTCCAAGCTTTACCCAGCAGCTGCTGTCTTCGTCCCAGAGGGATGTTGCCCACGTCCGTATAGTGGCGAGGGAATCCGAACACCCTGTCCGACAACAAAACTCTTTCGGTTAACCGTTTCCTAATTTTTCTATTTTACATTGTCGTTACTTACTGTTCTAATTCTGTAACCCAGAGTACATCTCCTTCACCATTCATTGTCACTGGCAAAATACATTTCTTCCCTTGTTTTAATGAATTACTGCGTGTTGTCACGGTTCTAATTTTTTCTACCTGGGGGAAAAAAGGGTCTGTTTTATAATATATTAAAACATTTCTTTATTTTATCCAATACCTCCATTTTAACAAGATAAATCATTTAAACATATTCGAAAATAAAAAGATTGAGTTTATTTTATTATAAACATCAAATAGTATTACCATGGCTTTTCTATTAAGACAAGGAGTTAAAACACTGTCCAGTGTAATGTCTTGTTCAACCAAGTGTGGCTGCAAGGGACTAGAAAAAAAAAAGAAAAGAAACTTAATAACAGTGATGAATAAATAATTCCATAATTAAAATTTTTTTAATAGAAATTTTAAAATATTCAAAAATAATACATAAGGGTGCAATCATCACCCAACATTAATGGAGAGTAACTTACTTTGAAATATCTTCTCCTTTTGAGTATTCCTTACCTCTGCATGAGAGTCAGTGAATAAATACTATTTTTTTAAATTATTTTATTTTTAGTTGGAATAAATTTCTATCAGTCGAATTAGTGTTAAACTAATTTCTTAAATTTATGACGAGAATTAATTTGATAATCATTGTTAAGAGATTTCTTTCAGGATATTTTCATTTCACTGTTAATTGTAATTTCGAAATTTTCAAAATAAAATTTTTCTATTCAAAAATTTGGAATTCTATGCAGTGATTGTAATGTTTTTTTCAGTGTAATAACAACATCCTGACTAATTTATAATTTCTTATTGATTTTAAATATACTGTACCTATATTTTTAAAATATATATGCTTACTTACGTGTATAATCCTGGAATATTACCCCAAAAATAACGTGCTCTATTTTGAGGAGAAAAATATTTGGAATCAAGCATAGCTGGTTCACACTAAAAAAAAAAAATATATATATAATTCATAATTTTTTTCATTACTCTCATATATATTTTAAATATAGATATATTGTATATTTACTACAAAATATATCTATATTGAAAATTATATAGAAGTAATGTAAAAGTTTTTTGGCGTGCGGATTAAATTTAATCTCCGATCACAACTCCAGAGTTGACAGTTTTTCGAGCCTAGGAATTTGATGAGAAGAGTAAACTATTCATTGTCCAATTGTTTTGTCTACTAGAACTATTTTCTTTGTTCTCTACACTTGCCTTGAGTTTAGTTTATCTTTCTGTATAATATATAACACCCATACGGGGTATAACTGAACTCAGTGCAAATATTTTAGGGATAGGTTCTAGAGTTAAAATTACCTTAAAATTCTATAAAGATTTCTCAAAATTTACTTTGTATGACTTATGGTTTGCCCAAAAAAGATAATTTTCAAATTCCATGTAAATATACTGTATTAACAATAGAGTTGTAAACTTTTTAAAGTAATTTTATATATTTTTTAATACTTCTGACAACTGATTGAGGTAAGTAAATGTTGCCTAACTGGCCCTAATGTAATAAATGTAAACAAAGCCGTAGCCACTTTAAGATTGTTTTAATTATCTACTGTATCTGTTTTGGAGTAAAAACACAGTTGAAAAGCAAAAATTTTTCAATGTAAATTTACTTTGAATAACATTTCATTTTTACTAAATGAAACAGAATAATTTACAATAATTTATCAAAATGTCCTGTGTGGATGTGGATGCATAATTGCATACAACAAACCAGTAACACAAGCGCACAGGCTAACATGTATTCAGAAAAATAATTTTTAACATTTAAAATGAAAAGCTTTAGTGTGTACTTGTTGGTAAAACAGGAGTGAAAACAAGCAGTGATATCTTTTTGGTAAGAATTTTAAAATTGGTTTCTGTTATATTTTGACAGCCCATTTTCGACTCTATAATCTATCCCTAAAATATTAGCACCGAGTTCAATTACATCCTGCATATATTTTTTTTCTTCCTACATTTGTTATGCAATAATGATTTAATAGAGTCGAAAACTGAATTATTTGAGTAAAATATTAGAGTGATTTTCACTGAAACAATTGTTTGATTTGAAAGCATTAAAATGTTCTTCTCGTGTAATTTAAAGTTTTTAACTCCATTAAAGCACTTTAAGATTTATTTTCTCCAGAGTGGCATTTTTAGTTTCTTCTAATACAAATGTTGTTTGATATTTTTGGTTATATAAAATTATCAGATATACTAAACCTGTAGAAAACGTGTAATAGTGGATTTATATTCTTGAGGCATTGATGCTACGTTTTCATATAACCAGAATACATGTCTTCCTTTGTTTGCTAATTGCACAGCTTTCAAAACTCGGAAAAAATCAAAAAACAATTTTCCGGTTCCTGTTGGATCTGAAAAAAAAACACTAAAATTAATTTATTTTATATATTCATATAGCAATAAATTATATACATTATAATAAATTTACCGTATAATCCCTTTCTTGCAGGATTTACTAAAGAAAGATCATTACATGGTGAACCTCCGATAACTAAATCAATTGGGCAAAGTTTAGCAACCTATATACAAAAAATTCACTTATTTATCTAAAATAAATAATAAATACATATGTAATATATTAATGTATGAAAATGTTTTATATATATATTATAATTAAAGATATATTTTTGATATTCTGATTGATATTCAGTAGTTTTAATTGGTTTGTNGGTTATACCGTACGAATACAAGTCCCTGATGTCGACCGTGGCCGTACAGATGCCCGAAATGCGTTGGCGGTTCTTGTTGGAATAGAAGACTCCGACTTTTATAAATTAGCTAACAAAAATGGTACCCTCAAGCAGTTTTATACCCGTAATCAGTTTGTAATTTGTAAAGAAAAGTTACTTTCCATAGATGACATTTCTTCTCAAGAAATTTCGCTGAGAGAAGCAGCTGCAGCTAATTCGAAAAGTGGAGGGCAAGGCTATACACGCTGTCATTGCAAAAAGAAGTGTTCCACGAATAAATGCAGTTGTAAAAGCAAGGGACTCTTTTGCAATTAAATTCAAAATGTCACAACAGTTTAAGTTGTTGCAATAAATAAGATTTGTATAATGTTAATCACATAATTTATGTGCAAGTTTATTATCGTATTATTTTCTTTTCCGATTAAGAATGTACTGTTCGTTTTAGGTTCAACAGTTTATTTACACGTACTGTTACTTAAGCTTTCTCCTATTTTGACATATTAAAAAGTTGCATTTTTGTCTTAACGTAATAAAAATATTTTTATTCAACATTCACCATCAGTGAGTGCATGCTGAATGTCGACATTTGCCGGTGTAAGTGAGAAACAATGATATTTAGCAAATATTTCGTACCTACATGAAACGACTGTGTGAATGCTGACATTCACCGGAGAATGTTGACATTCGTCTGATATCGGTCATTCACAGTAACAAATACACTTCATAATTCATTCTTGTCTAAAAAAGACAGACTTATAAATGGTTTTAGCACAATTTGTTTGCTGTTAAATAAAAAAGTCTCAACATTAGCATGGAATATTACACAACAATTATACTATAAACAACTGGAATGAATTTGTAGATTTTTGTCATCATCTATCTTCACAAAAGTAGGTGATGAGATGCTACAAAACATTGCTAGTGAGCAAAGATGAATGTGAAAGAGTGTTTCATAAAACAAATTTAATCCTCACATAGATTTTAAATAACAGATTTTTCAATTAACATATGCATGTTCATTGTGTGGCTGCTTGCCTTATTATTTAAAATTTACGTGTTTTGATTATTTTAATTCTCAACATCTTTCCTTTGTTATTGTCTTCCCTTTCTAATCCCTCTTTTGTCAATGTGGAGGGTCTGTTCTGAGAAACATTGGTAACAATAGAGAGAACAATAATAGGCCCAAAGGGGAAAGAGAAACTGGTCACTCTTAAGTTGATTTCGGAGAGGATGCATGGAAGTCCTCATAGTCTGAGAAGGTAATAATGGAAGAGCAAAACAGGTTAAGCTTCAGCGAGTACAGTATGGCTTGACAGGACATAAATTTTATTAGTGCTCCTTTCCAAACACGAGACTTTCAATCAACACAAAGTTGGATAAGCAACAGAATTATATTTGTGATGAAAAATGGAAAATCATAAAGCCAGAAGAATTCATTGTGGACTCCATCTCGCAAGTGAAGAACAGTATCCCCAGACAAAATCCCAGGTATTTTCATTATTGATCTTTCTATCTCTATCCTAATTTCTGTATCCTACTTTTCTCTTATTTAGATTGTAAGGTAGTTTTAAGGTAATATTAATTTTGGGTTATTTCTGTTATGCTCGAGATGTTTTTCTTTTGTTTGGTCTGTAACTGCATGCACTCCCAATATGGGGAAAATTCACTGGTATCCAACCTTAGTTGGGATCCCGACAAACGATCCTGCAACACTTGTTCTGTATAAATAAAGTTGTATTAACTGTATCTGTTCACCAATTGTGTCGTGGTATTAAATTTTGTATATTGCTTTTGTCAGCATTGTGTCAATACTCAATCTTCACAATTGCATGAAATGGGCCAGAATATAAAAAAATGGAATGTAATACCATACGTCAACATATTGCTAGAATCAAACAATATATTGGAAACTAAGCGGAAATTTGGCAGCTTTGGCCCATTAAAAAAATGTGACTATATATAAAAACATTTCAGCTTTATTTTTAAAATAATTTTCTGGTTTGGTAAACCATGTTTTACTGATATTTAAATTTAAAAAATTATATATGCCTCAACCATTTTTCATTTTAAATTAATTTTATCACAAGCGCCAAAAAAGTTGGACTTTCTTTGTTTTGAAAGCGAGATTCCAATACTGCATTGACAAAGTTCACTTGATAATGTTATCTGTGGAGAACAATATTTTTTATTGCAAGTTAAAATAGATCAATTTTATCAATTTTTGCAAGCTCAGATTCAAAGACCGACAAAATTGGGGTGTAGCTAGGATTAGGTTACTGCAACTACAAGAACTTAAAGTTTATATAGTAGAAGCAAGATGAAGATATATGCAAATCATTGAAAGCAATATAGTCTTTATGAGAAATGTTGTGATTAAAAAGTTTTATAGTTAAAAATTGCGTAATTTTTGGTAAAAATCTTGTATTTTTTCCTGTCAGTTTTGATAGATTACAGCTTATAGTTCTATAATAATGGACTTAGCACAGATGAGCAAAAACTTAGAACAAATCATTTTCAAAAATTCAATATCATAATTGATTTTAATTAAAACTTTAAAAATTAAATAAATGTTCATACCTATTGCATTCATTATTATCACAGATGAGAAGCTCTCCAGCTTGACCACAAATCACACAATATGCCTGAAAGATCATTACTTTTCCATTATATTATTATTGCTAATTTAAAAATTGAAAAAAAATGATCAAATCATATAAATTATAAATAAATTTCATTTAACATACATTTGTGCCATCGTCTCCATAAGCAAACATTGTTTCTACAATATCATACTTGCATTGTTTACAAAGACCACCATGAATAAGTGGATGTTGTTCTACAATTTCCACTGAAGAAGAATCACAAGCAATACAAACATCTATAAAAGTAAATATAACAATAACTAGTTAAATTAAATTACATAAAAGGGTACATTTTCAACAACTTGTTTAATTTTTATCTTAAATATAATTTATCTAGTTGGAATTTAAAAATTATCAATCTTGTAATTGTTCAGAAACATTTGTTTTAATAGAACATAAACTTAAAAACTTAGGAAATTAAACAAACTTAAATACTTTTGAAATCTTATCCATCTTCAGGTAATTTTTAGAATGTAGAATTAGGATTCACAGCAATTTGTCATTGTAAATTTCCATGAATTTTCCATGTTATCATCAAAAATTTCTAGTACCCTAATATTATTAGACTTAAAGCTTATTCTGTACTTATGGCAAAATTATTAAGTTTATAACATAGCAATAATACAAAATTCTTTTAACTGTCATTTACAAAAGTAAATTGCCACTTTATGTCAATCAATATGAATGTGAAGTCATGGAGTCAAATTTGATGTAATGCAAAACCCAGACTATATCAATGAAATATCAACATTAACTTAGAAATATACTTTGAGTAACTTTAGATTCAATCCATATTTCCAAGTCACTTACAATCTGGTCATGCTCTGTTCTTGATCCAGTAAAATATTTATTAATTGTGTACAATATATGTATTTACATTATGAGTAACATTCAAGTCTCAATCTGATAATTGGACACCATTGATAAATATTTAATATTCAATAAAGACCTTTTTATGAGCTCCAGGAGCCACTAAAACATCCACGCAACCTGTACAATAACACCTATAAAAAATATATCTATTATATAAGAGTAAATAGTACAATAAAAATTTATTATGCATATGTTAAGAGAAAACCAATTCACAAAATAGCAAGAATATTTTCTTTTGTGGAAATAAAAAAATTTAACTTCGTAATCCATATTCATTACTCACCAAAAAAATTAAGTTAAACAAAATAGTTATATTTCATTAACTCATCAACTTTTTATGATACAATATTATGTATCAAATTCCACTTTATTTTTTATAGAATATTACATGTTCACAATTATTACTAATTTATTAATTTCTATTACTGAAGCTTGCTATCCATTTAAAGAAACTAAACATCCAGTACAAATTAAATGCTCTGAAATAGAACATATTTTTAAATGAAAATGTTTTTGATAGTCAACATAGATTTAGAAAAATATGTTTGAAAATAAGGATTCACAGAGAAGTAATCTATTTACAAATATAAAACATGTCTGTTTTCATTAGGAACATTGATTGTTGAAGAGAGATAATAGATAATCAAGTTTATAAAGATGTGATGTGCATATCCAGATGCATATATATATATATATATATAGGATATTGCATAACGATTTAACTCGGTATTTTCTGATGTCATGTATTGCATAAGAAATTTTTACTTATCACTTGAAAATTTCAAATTTAGAATTTTTTAATTCTCTTTAAATGGGGAGTTAATCTTTCAAAAAACTCTTGTACATAGCCTTGATCTAAATAACTGACTTTCTTGAATGTAACTGAACTGAAACTCAAAAATTATTATAAAAAATTATATCTTGAATACAAGGTTAGAATTACAGGGGGTTTAAGGGAGTGTTAAACTCTCCTTGTTCAACATGTTGTGGCAGTATGCCATATTTTATGTATAGTAATAGTTTTATATCGTATTTTATTTATAATCTTTCACTATCCCTTTGTTGTATATCTTTTGTTTTCTGTATTCTGAGAATTCTTGTACCCAACTCTTCTCAACCAGGGTATGGAGAGAAGACAATAGAGAGTGGGAAGCCCTGAGGATAAAAACTCATTCTAGAGAACCACTATTTGGCTGGAGATCAGAAAGACAAGAGGTGTATAAGGAAGGTCCTGGTTGTCGTTTCAGCATCGACAAGAGCATGAGAGTGTGATACCAGAGGAAAAGTTTTTTGTCCATAAATGTTATAGGAATACTTCTCGGAGAACATCCCTCATCACAAACACTTAGTGATTCAGAGCAGCAGATGTTAGAATCAGATCCAAACCAATACATTGAAAGATTAGTTAAGATTTTGAGTACCCCTATCCTACAAATTCTTCTTTCCTTTCTTCTTCTATCTATATGCATATTTCCTTAATTTAGTTATAAGTAGGTTAAGATACTAGGCTAAGAACGCAGTCCGTGATTGTAAAGTCTCCATACTATCACATTTTATAACCAACAAAAAGTAGAAANATAAACACCACAGGAAACGTAATAATTAGTAAGGGGGGGGGCGACTGGCCGTGGCCCGTCTCGACTTATAAATTGCCATTTTATATATATTACGAAGCGCTTTAAAAATTGACGACGTATTTCGGAGAGACCGGAAATAAGAATAAAAGTTTTTTTTTTTTAACATTTATCTCACTAATATTCGATAAAGATTTGCAATAACATTAAATAGTAAAGAAAATACTCTAGGTAAATAAATAACTGTAAATGAATATTTTAAATGCAATAAACAGCTTATTGACGCAATTATCGTATTGTTATCTGACGTGGTTTTTTATATATTATACGGTAACAAATTTGTTGGCAGTGAAAATTTTCTCCTTTTCTTTCCGTGCCGACGCCAAACCCCATCCCCGGCTAAATCCAAAATGGGCAACGGGAAAGGCCATTTCCACCGATGGCGGGTTAATTAAATCGGAGGAAGAGAGCGTTTTTCGTCCGTAATAACCGGGGAAGGGGGCGAGGAGGCCGCGTCCTCCCCGCTCGGGGGGACAGATGTGCGCGGCGTCGAAGACCCCGGGCAACGAGCGCGGAGCGTGATCGGAAGGGAAAGGATGGTTGTGATCACAGTAGCCGGCCGCGTCAGACGCGACCGTTCGCCTCCTCTTCTCGAGACGTCGCCCCCGCCGACGCCGGAACCGGAACCGGAGACGAGACCGTCTTGAAGAAATTCCTGAGAGGTGTGAAAAGATGTCTTATGACGGGCACGCTCCAAGCTTTACCCAGCAGCTGCTGTCTTCGTCCCAGAGGGATGTTGCCCACGTCCGTATAGTGGCGAGGGAATCCGAACACCCTGTCCGACAACAAAACTCTTTCGGTTAACCGTTTCCTAATTTNATGTGGAGGATTCATTGTATATATCAGTCTCATAAAAGAAAACCTGAGACTTGTGTAACAGTTGGAGCCTGTAATTTCCTTGTTCATATGCGAAAATAAAGTGTGTTTCTTGTATACTATACTTTGTGTAATTGTGTAATAGTATATTCGGCCTCAGGCAGAATACTGAATATTTGGCCAGGAGCATGGCCAAATAGCCAAATATTTGGTTTGATTAACGCATGTACAAAAATTTGCGTGCAAACCGCATTATGGCAAGGATTGTGCACCTTGCTCTCTTTGGCCTGCTGTCACTATGCTTTGCTAATCATGTTAATTCTTGACAGTTGTAGTGGACAGACATGAGCATCATGGCAGTATGTGATAAGTGATGATATCAAATGTGGATAACAATGAAATGACCTACACATGTAAATAATGGAAAAAAAAAAAAAAAACAGAGAAGGGTGAAAATGTGAAAATAAATATGAAATTGAGTTGATAACATAATAGAACAAGTCAAGGCAGCTTATTGGCGCGAAATTCGCGGCCGTCAATACCAAATAATTGTTCTTCCAATTAGAATTGGAAGAACAATTTTCATGGTGAACTCAATTGTTANTATCAGTCGAATTAGTGTTAAACTAATTTCTTAAATTTATGACGAGAATTAATTTGATAATCATTGTTAAGAGATTTCTTTCAGGATATTTTCATTTCACTGTTAATTGTAATTTCGAAATTTTCAAAATAAAATTTTTCTATTCAAAAATTTGGAATTCTATGCAGTGATTGTAATGTTTTTTTCAGTGTAATAACAACATCCTGACTAATTTATAATTTCTTATTGATTTTAAATATACTGTACCTATATTTTTAAAATATATATGCTTACTTACGTGTATAATCCTGGAATATTACCCCAAAAATAACGTGCTCTATTTTGAGGAGAAAAATATTTGGAATCAAGCATAGCTGGTTCACACTAAAAAAAAAAAATATATATATAATTCATAATTTTTTTCATTACTCTCATATATATTTTAAATATAGATATATTGTATATTTACTACAAAATATATCTATATTGAAAATTATATAGAAGTAATGTAAAAGTTTTTTGGCGTGCGGATTAAATTTAATCTCCGATCACAACTCCAGAGTTGACAGTTTTTCGAGCCTAGGAATTTGATGAGAAGAGTAAACTATTCATTGTCCAATTGTTTTGTCTACTAGAACTATTTTCTTTGTTCTCTACACTTGCCTTGAGTTTAGTTTATCTTTCTGTATAATATATAACACCCATACGGGGTATAACTGAACTCAGTGCAAATATTTTAGGGATAGGTTCTAGAGTTAAAATTACCTTAAAATTCTATAAAGATTTCTCAAAATTTACTTTGTATGACTTATGGTTTGCCCAAAAAAGATAATTTTCAAATTCCATGTAAATATACTGTATTAACAATAGAGTTGTAAACTTTTTAAAGTAATTTTATATATTTTTTAATACTTCTGACAACTGATTGAGGTAAGTAAATGTTGCCTAACTGGCCCTAATGTAATAAATGTAAACAAAGCCGTAGCCACTTTAAGATTGTTTTAATTATCTACTGTATCTGTTTTGGAGTAAAAACACAGTTGAAAAGCAAAAATTTTTCAATGTAAATTTACTTTGAATAACATTTCATTTTTACTAAATGAAACAGAATAATTTACAATAATTTATCAAAATGTCCTGTGTGGATGTGGATGCATAATTGCATACAACAAACCAGTAACACAAGCGCACAGGCTAACATGTATTCAGAAAAATAATTTTTAACATTTAAAATGAAAAGCTTTAGTGTGTACTTGTTGGTAAAACAGGAGTGAAAACAAGCAGTGATATCTTTTTGGTAAGAATTTTAAAATTGGTTTCTGTTATATTTTGACAGCCCATTTTCGACTCTATAATCTATCCCTAAAATATTAGCACCGAGTTCAATTACATCCTGCATATATTTTTTTTCTTCCTACATTTGTTATGCAATAATGATTTAATAGAGTCGAAAACTGAATTATTTGAGTAAAATATTAGAGTGATTTTCACTGAAACAATTGTTTGATTTGAAAGCATTAAAATGTTCTTCTCGTGTAATTTAAAGTTTTTAACTCCATTAAAGCACTTTAAGATTTATTTTCTCCAGAGTGGCATTTTTAGTTTCTTCTAATACAAATGTTGTTTGATATTTTTGGTTATATAAAATTATCAGATATACTAAACCTGTAGAAAACGTGTAATAGTGGATTTATATTCTTGAGGCATTGATGCTACGTTTTCATATAACCAGAATACATGTCTTCCTTTGTTTGCTAATTGCACAGCTTTCAAAACTCGGAAAAAATCAAAAAACAATTTTCCGGTTCCTGTTGGATCTGAAAAAAAAACACTAAAATTAATTTATTTTATATATTCATATAGCAATAAATTATATACATTATAATAAATTTACCGTATAATCCCTTTCTTGCAGGATTTACTAAAGAAAGATCATTACATGGTGAACCTCCGATAACTAAATCAATTGGGCAAAGTTTAGCAACCTATATACAAAAAATTCACTTATTTATCTAAAATAAATAATAAATACATATGTAATATATTAATGTATGAAAATGTTTTATATATATATTATAATTAAAGATATATTTTTGATATTCTGATTGATATTCAGTAGTTTTAATTGGTTTGTGAAAGTTGTTATTTTTTGACTAGTAGAAGTACAAAGTAAAAAGATGACATGAAATAAAGCACAAAGTAATATTAATATTTAAACTATTTACAATTTTAAGATAAACTACATACATAATAAAATAAATAATTAACAAGGAACATCACTCAAGCATCCCTCTCTATTCTGATGTTTCTATAAATACCGGTGGCCAAAAGATTTTGTTAGATCGAGATCGAAGAATCTATTTAAAAGTTTCAAGCAAAACTTTTCCATGTGTGTTTACCTCCTTAAGTTTAACTAATTACTAGAATTTTAGTTTGAAATATATAAAAATATTTTAGAAACTACAATTTTCTAATAATGTGGCGGCCAAAAGTTTTCATTACACTTAAAATTTTATTAATAAAGAATAATGTAAATTAGTATACGTTGAAATTATATCAGATTATTTTAATCAGATATCACTCAATGAAGATCAATTTTAGATTTAGCATGGGTATATGATCAGAAAGGGTATAATTCCATCTCTCTTGCTCAGAGGAAAATGTTCTGTTATGATTATTACTTATTTATAAAATTCTTTTATTGTTTAAAAAAATTAAACGAATATATAAATAAAAATTATTTAATTTCTATTTTTTTCTCATATTTTATTTTTAGAGAGTGTAAACTTAAAATTTTTTACAAAATAGAATGTAATCTGGTCCTGTGTGAATATTAAATTTTTCTTAAAATCTGAACATAATTAAATATAAAAAGAATTTTGATTTCAAAATTAAATCAAATCATATAATAAAAATATTCATACTTCTGCATCAGTAATTTCTTCTATAGGCCCTAAATGTAATATATTTGTTTTATGTTGAACAATGGCAACATTTATAGCATCTTGATCTATCTCACTTGCATAATAAACTTCTACATCTATTCCCAACAGATCTAGAACATATCTTCCTATAAATATTTACAAAAATAAAATAAAATTAATAAAATAATAATCTTTCAAAACTAATTTCATTTGAAATTCATTTATCATACTAAGAATAATATCTAAAAAATTAATCTTTAATGCAGTGTTTTTCAACCTTTTTCTAATAGTAGCACAGCAACTTGGTAATTTTTTCTTGCAGCACCTCTACTCCTTTATATAATTTAATGCACGTTATAAATACATGTACAATTAGTTTAAACTGTACACAATATTTTCAATAAAATAATTACAAAAGGTGTAACGTAATTTATAATTTTTATTACATATGAATATACAATAACTTTTATTAATACAAGTAAAAAGCATTATGTTGCGTGCTGCTCATCACTATATTTTGTGTCATCCTTGAAATGTCATTGAAGTACCCTAGTGTGCCATGGCAACTCAGTTGAAAAATCACTGCCTTAAAGTGATATTTCTTTAACTTATTTTTATTGAATTTTTTAATATAATTCCTAATCTGACAAATTATTTACATTTAAACTTGTAAGGCTATTTAATAATAAGCTTCTTGTCTCTAATGATTAATTATCTCAAACTTCCAAATGGCAGAGATATATAGAAGACTTATAAAACTGCATTGAAACATTAAAATAATTGAGATCACATCTTTAAAAAATCAATTTTATTAGTGGAATGCATTCTGGTCATACATAAACCCTCTTTGGCCACTTTTATACAAATATTGATATATACAATATTGTAAATCATTATTTAACATCCAGTTTTAAACTAAATATACATAAAACTACAAAAGAAAACAAATCTGTACTATTTTAATACACCCATGTAAATTTTTAGTACTTAAGTAAGTACTAAAAATTTAAATGAGTGTATTAAACTTCCATGTAGCTATATGGTTACAGATTCTTCTATAAAACCTACCAACAGTTCACACAGATAATTCCTCATATAACCTTGCATTAAGCAGGTCTATAACTATACTCAATAGTGATCTCCCTTAGTAAGAACTGCTAACCATGACCCAGGATTCACATACTTTTCTTCTTAAATTGTCATTAATTCTTTCATTAACATTCATAATTTTAAATTTTGAAAGTTTGAGATAATTGTAAAGCTATATTTATAAATAAAAATAACACATTATTATTTGTAATTTTAAAAATAATAAAAATTTGAAATTATCACTTTCTGCAGTGGAGGTTAGTCCTTGAAAATGTCCACGCAGAAAGGAGATTTTATGATTTTTTAAAGACAAAAATTATCTTTAAAAAAATCACAAAAAAAAGAACTAACAATATTTATGTCATAATATATTGGGATGTATTACTTTATACTTTCATTAACATTACAGGGGGTCATGTTGTCCATCAAAAAATTTGCAATTTGTGAAAATTATATTCATCTTGTATACAGGTTAACAACACTCGTTAATAAGTACTGGTAAAATATACAATAAACTCCCAACAACCTTTAAATAACCAGTAAAATATTTTAAAATACTACAATTTATATTCATCTGGTGATTGGAGAGGCAGATAGCCAGAGCACAGTCTGGAAAAAAGTTACTTGGCAAAAAAGAGTATCACAGACATGAATTGGTCTTGGTCTACTGTTAATAAACAAAGATAAAGTTGCTTGAGAAACTCAGTCATAAAAAAACTCTGCATTTTTTTTTTTTATATTGTCAGTTGTCCTTTCATTTCAGATTGGTACAATAAATCACAGTAAGTGAAAAAATAACCTGGCAAACAACATTCTGTTTTGGCAAATAAAAAAATGTGTTTGGTCAATGGGTTAGTGATTGCTATAAAAGAGCCAGAGTGACCCCTGCATTATACAATTAATAGAATAATCATTAAAAAGAAAAAAATGTTTTATAAAATTATAATAACCAACTAAGATAAAAAAAAAAGTTTCAAACATTATATTTGGTACTTTGGTATTTATATGTATTTTTTACCTAGGATTATCATTTACAAAATCTAAAGTTTTATCAACTGAGAACTTTCTATCTATATCCATTTTACAAAACATTGTAGTATAAATATTAACATAATAAAAATTATAGGCAGAAACCTGTTCCTATTCCATCAAATAATGATAGCACTCTAATTGCCCTTTTTTCTTTGTAATCATCCATTGATGGTGGTAACTGTACATGTTTTTCTGGTTGAAACAGCTGCATCACATTTTGTTGCCATTCCTCTTTTTTTCGAATTAAACCATTTAATTCAGGATCATATTCTGAACATAAGTAACAGAGCCACGGACTAGTTGCTAGCACCTTTATGAATGAAATTACTTTGATTTATATTTTATATTAAATTATTATATTTTATTTTTAATAAATAAATATAGTTTTACAAAATATAACTAAATTAGGGGTCATCCATTAATACGTGTACAGTTTTTAAGTTATATTTACCCCCTTCTTCCATGTTGTGTACAGTGATGTAATTTTGGCAAATTCTTTCCCTTTTAATTACATGAACTATAGTTCATGGACATCGGAGACATGTCCTTAAAAAGTTCTGCAAATATTTTTTGACAGTTTTAATCACATGACTAGAAAGCATGCTTATAAGGTCAAATGCACTAAAATATCATTAAAAAGTCCATGCAGATAATGCCTCAACTCTCTCCTTTAAACTGTACATGTAATTAATGGAAGCCCTTAACTGTTATTCAGAATTATTTAACTTTTTTAGATGGGTCTATATTATATTTTTGGAAATTTTTAGACTACATCATTTTACATTCTTTATATATTACGAAAAATTTTACAAAAACATATTTATATTTTAAAAATTTTTATTTTCATTTTATAAATTAAGCCAAAATTAAAAGCGGTCCAAAAACTTTCCAAAAAAAAAAATATTTATAATTAATAACACTTTGAACATATATAAAATAATTATTCTATTTCTATGTTCAATAATTAATTTACTTTAATACAGAAAATTTGATATTTTTACTAAAATATTATAATATATTTATCTTACAGAAAATTTTAATTATATTTAATATTCAATAAAGACCTTTTTATGAGCTCCAGGAGCCACTAAAACATCCACGCAACCTGTACAATAACACCTATAAAAAATATATCTATTATATAAGAGTAAATAGTACAATAAAAATTTATTATGCATATGTTAAGAGAAAACCAATTCACAAAATAGCAAGAATATTTTCTTTTGTGGAAATAAAAAAATTTAACTTCGTAATCCATATTCATTACTCACCAAAAAAATTAAGTTAAACAAAATAGTTATATTTCATTAACTCATCAACTTTTTATGATACAATATTATGTATCAAATTCCACTTTATTTTTTATAGAATATTACATGTTCACAATTATTACTAATTTATTAATTTCTATTACTGAAGCTTGCTATCCATTTAAAGAAACTAAACATCCAGTACAAATTAAATGCTCTGAAATAGAACATATTTTTAAATGAAAATGTTTTTGATAGTCAACATAGATTTAGAAAAATATGTTTGAAAATAAGGATTCACAGAGAAGTAATCTATTTACAAATATAAAACATGTCTGTTTTCATTAGGAACATTGATTGTTGAAGAGAGATAATAGATAATCAAGTTTATAAAGATGTGATGTGCATATCCAGATGCATATATATATATATATATATATATAGGATATTGCATAACGATTTAACTCGGTATTTTCTGATGTCATGTATTGCATAAGAAATTTTTACTTATCACTTGAAAATTTCAAATTTAGAATTTTTTAATTCTCTTTAAATGGGGAGTTAATCTTTCAAAAAACCCTTGTACATAGCCTTGATCTAAATAACTGACTTTCTTGAATGTAACTGAACTGAAACTCAAAAATTATTATAAAAAATTATATCTTGAATACAAGGTTAGAATTACAGGGGGTTTAAGGGAGTGTTAAACTCTCCTTGTTCAACATGTTGTGGCAGTATGCCATATTTTATGTATAGTAATAGTTTTATATAGTATTTTATTTATAATCTTTCACTATCCCTTTGTTGTATATCTTTTGTTTTCTGTATTCTGAGAATTCTTGTACCCAACTCTTCTCAACCAGGGTATGGAGAGAAGACAATAGAGAGCGGGAAGCCCTGAGGATAAAAACTCATTCTAGAGAACCACTATTTGGCTGGAGATCAGAAAGACAAGAGGTGTATAAGGAAGGTCCTGGTTGTCGTTTCAGCATCGACAAGAGCTTGAGAGTGTGATACCAGAGGAAAAGTTTTTTGTCCATAAATGTTATAGGAATACTTCTCGGAGAACATCCCTCATCGCAAACACTTAGTGATTCAGAGCAGCAGATGTTAGAATCAGATCCAAACCAATACATTGAAAGATTAGTTAAGATTTTGGGTACCCCTATCCTACAAATTCTTCTTTCCTTTCTTCTTCTATCTATATGCATATTTCCTTAATTTAGTTATAAGTAGGTTAAGATACTAGGCTAAGAACGCAGTCCGTGATTGTAAAGTCTCCATACTATCACATTTTATAACCAACAAAAAGTAGAAATTGTGACGACATCCCCTATGTGGAGGATTCATTGTATATATCAGTCTCATAAAAGAAAACCTGAGACTTGTGTAACAGTTGGAGCCTGTAATTTCCTTGTTCATATGCGAAAATAAAGTGTGTTTCTTGTATACTATACTTTGTGTAATTGTGTAATAGTATATTCAGCCTCAGGCAGAATACTGAATATTTGGCCAGGAGCATGGCCAAATAGCCAAATATTTGGTTTGATTAACGCATGTACAAAAATTTGCGTGCAAACCGCATTATGGCAAGGATTGTGCACCTTGCTCTCTTTGGCCTGCTGTCACTATGCTTTGCTAATCATGTTAATTCTTGACAGTTGTAGTGGACAGACATGAGCATCATGGCAGTATGTGATAAGTGATGATATCAAATGTGGATAACAATGAAATGACCTACACATGTAAATAATGAAAAAAAAAAAAAAAACAGAGAAGGACAGCGAAGTGAAAATGTGAAAATAAATATGAAACTGAGTTGATAACATAATCAAACATGTCGAGGCAGCTCATTGGTGCAAAATTCATGGCCGTCAATGCCAAATAATTGTTCTCATAGATTTCGGAAAGCTAAATGCTTGTAATGAAAATCACTTAGCGTGCACGGGCTAAAGCCTGGGGCCGTTAAGGCTACCAAGCTGTCTGGAACTTCAGTTATGATAATTTTGTACAATAAAACAAAAAAGTTATTTTATTTAATTTTCAAGTTGATTTCAAGTTGATAAGGGATGATTTCATAAAAACTCTTTACAGATCATTAATTATTACTTTTTCCCATTTATGACCTAAGTTTCGATCTAATGTGCCCATGCAGTAAAAATTTTCATACAAATTTGTTACCCTTTTTCACCCCTTTAGGGTCGAATTTCATAAAATCTTTTCTTAGCACGCCTAAACTTTACAAAAGGAACACACACTCAAATTTTTAAGTTTCTAGCACCAGTAGCTTTGGCTCTGCATTAATTATCCTATCAGGACTTCTTTCATATACGAGTATATAGATGCTAAACTACATAATAAGTAGGTAGTTTTCATTTGATTTGTTATATTTTTTTGATCTCTTAAAAAATAACTTAGTTATATTACTTTTCCTTTGATCTTTTACATAAATAAGCAAAAAATTGTGTTTTCTCAAACTTGAAATGTATGTTCAGTATTAATAAAAGTTACCAAAATGATTAATTTACTGTGTTTTTGTTATTTCTTAATCCTGTTTTTAGATATTCAGTATTCGGCTGAATAGCAAAACATACTCCAAATGGGCGAAATACTGAATAATAACTGAATATTCATTGCATCTTTAGTAATTACCTTTTGCTTCAAACATTCACATGATGTCCTCTGTCTAGATGTAGAAGAGTCATTTTCTAATATCCCTTTTCCCATGTAGGTTGAGATACAGAAAGATTTAAAAATCATTGAAATTTACAAATACAGGACTGACTGCTTTTTTTCCCTTTCTTTTTACTCTTTCTGTCCTGCAAACACTAAGAGGGTGAAATACAAGACAAAAGTCAGGATGAGAATGATTGGAATGCTTAAACTGAAAAGAGATTCTTTTGAAAAGGATTGGATTTCATAAGCCAAAAAGAATTGCTTCCTAAGAAATAATTTTAGCATAAGTCAAGCTATCATTTAAGCAATAAAAAGGATTTTGAATACAGAAGAAAGAGATAACTAAAGACAAAACCTGCATTGATCAGATAACTCTTTTAAGCTAAAAGTTGCTACAATAAACCCAAATCTCAAGTCTTACATGATATATAAGTTACTGTGAAAGACCGAAATTAGAGAATGTCGATATTCTCCAGTGAATGTTGACACATACAAAATACAGTACGTTGGTGAAAGACTGAATATTTGGTTATATTATTATACATTCGAACAATCGCCGGTGTATGTCAACAAGCATAGTTAAGCTTTGGTGGAGGTCAAAATGACACCCGAGAAGCCGATGTCGACAGAGCGACAGTCTGTCGCCAAATTCTTCGCAGTTTCCTTCTGCTCAAATTGGTTATACCGTACGAATACAAGCCCCTGATGTCGACCGTGGCCGTACAGATGCCCGAAATGCGTTGGCGGTTCTTGTTGGAATAGAAGACTCCGACTTTTATAAATTAGCTAACAAAAATGGTACCCTCAAGCAGTTTTATACCCGTAATCAGTTTGTAATTTGTAAAGAAAAGTTACTTTCCATAGATGACATTTCTTCTCAAGAAATTTCGCTGAGAGAAGCAGCTGCAGCTAATTCGAAAAGTGGAGGGCAAGGCTATACACGCTGTCATTGCAAAAAGAAGTGTTCCACGAATAAATGCAGTTGTAAAAGCAAGGGACTCTTTTGCAATTAAATTCAAAATGTCACAACAGTTTAAGTTGTTGCAATAAATAAGATTGTATAATGTTAATCACATAATTTATGTGCAAGTTTATTATCGTATTATTTTCTTTTCCGATTAAGAATGTACTGTTCGTTTTAGGTTCAACAGTTTATTTACACGTACTGTTACTTAAGCTTTCTCCTATTTTGACATATTAAAAAGTTGCATTTTTGTCTTAACGTAATAAAAATATTTTTATTCAACATTCACCATCAGTGAGTGCATGCTGAATGTCGACATTTGCCGGTGTAAGTGAGAAACAATGATATTTAGCAAATATTTCGTACCTACATGAAACGACTGTGTGAATGCTGACATTCACCGGAGAATGTTGACATTCGTCTGATATCGGTCATTCACAGTAACAAATACACTTCATAATTCATTCTTGTCTAAAAAAGACAGACTTATAAATGGTTTTAGCACAATTTGTTTGCTGTTAAATAAAAAAGTCTCAACATTAGCATGGAATATTACACAACAATTACACTATAAACAACTGGAATGAATTTGTAGATTTTTGTCATCATCTATCTTCACAAAAGTAGGTGATGAGATGCTACAAAACATTGCTAGTGAGCAAAGATGAATGTGAAAGAGTGTTTCATAAAACAAATTTAATCCTCACATAGATTTTAAATAACAGATTTTTCAATTAACATATGCATGTTCATTGTGTGGCTGCTTGCCTTATTATTTAAAATTTACGTGTTTTGATTATTTTAATTCTCAACATCTTTCCTTTGTTATTGTCTTCCCTTTGTAGAACTTGTCTTCCCTTTCTAATCCCTCTTTTGTCAATGTGGAGGGTCTGTTCTGAGAAACATTGGTAACAATAGAGAGAACAATAATAGGCCCAAAGGGGAAAGAGAAACTGGTCACTCTTAAGTTGATTTCGGAGAGGATGCATGGAAGTCCTCATAGTCTGAGAAGGTAATAATGGAAGAGCAAAACAGGTTAAGCTTCAGCGAGTACAGTATGGCTTGACAGGACATAAATTTTATTAGTGCTCCTTTCCAAACACGAGACTTTCAATCAACACAAAGTTGGATAAGCAACAGAATTATATTTGTGATGAAAAATGGAAAATCATAAAGCCAGAAGAATTCATTGTGGACTCCATCTCGCAAGTGAAGAACAGTATCCCCAGACAAAATCCCAGGTATTTTCATTATTGATCTTTCTATCTCTATCCTAATTTCTGTATCCTACTTTTCTCTTATTTAGATTGTAAGGTAGTTTTAAGGTAATATTAATTTTGGGTTATTTCTGTTATGCTCGAGATGTTTTTCTTTTGTTTGGTCTGTAACTGCATGCACTCCCAATATGGGGAAAATTCACTGGTATCCAACCTTAGTTGGGATCCCGACAAACGATCCTGCAACACTTGTTCTGTATAAATAAAGTTGTATTAACTGTATCTGTTCACCAATTGTGTCGTGGTATTAAATTTTGTATATTGCTTTTGTCAGCATTGTGTCAATACTCAATCTTCACAATTGCATGAAATGGGCCAGAATATAAAAAAATGGAATGTAATACCATACGTCAACATATTGCTAGAATCAAACAATATATTGGAAACTAAGCGGAAATTTGGCAGCTTTGGCCCATTAAAAAAATGTGACTATATATAAAAACATTTCAGCTTTATTTTTAAAATAATTTTCTGGTTTGGTAAACCATGTTTTACTGATATTTAAATTTAAAAAATTATATATGCCTCAACCATTTTTCATTTTAAATTAATTTTATCACAAGCGCCAAAAAAGTTGGACTTTCTTTGTTTTGAAAGCGAGATTCCAATACTGCATTGACAAAGTTCACTTGATAATGTTATCTGTGGAGAACAATATTTTTTATTGCAAGTTAAAATAGATCAATTTTATCAATTTTTGCAAGCTCAGATTCAAAGACCGACAAAATTGGGGTGTAGCTAGGATTAGGTTACTGCAACTACAAGAACTTAAAGTTTATATAGTAGAAGCAAGATGAAGATATATGCAAATCATTGAAAGCAATATAGTCTTTATGAGAAATGTTGTGATTAAAAAGTTTTATAGTTAAAAATTGCGTAATTTTTGGTAAAAATCTTGTATTTTTTCCTGTCAGTTTTGATAGATTACAGCTTATAGTTCTATAATAATGGACTTAGCACAGATGAGCAAAAACTTAGAACAAATCATTTTCAAAAATTCAATATCATAATTGATTTTAATTAAAACTTTAAAAATTAAATAAATGTTCATACCTATTGCATTCATTATTATCACAGATGAGAAGCTCTCCAGCTTGACCACAAATCACACAATATGCCTGAAAGATCATTACTTTTCCATTATATTATTATTGCTAATTTAAAAATTGAAAAAAAATGATCAAATCATATAAATTATAAATAAATTTCATTTAACATACATTTGTGCCATCGTCTCCATAAGCAAACATTGTTTCTACAATATCATACTTGCATTGTTTACAAAGACCACCATGAATAAGTGGATGTTGTTCTACAATTTCCACTGAAGAAGAATCACAAGCAATACAAACATCTATAAAAGTAAATATAACAATAACTAGTTAAATTAAATTACATAAAAGGGTACATTTTCAACAACTTGTTTAATTTTTATCTTAAATATAATTTATCTAGTTGGAATTTAAAAATTATCAATCTTGTAATTGTTCAGAAACATTTGTTTTAATAGAACATAAACTTAAAAACTTAGGAAATTAAACAAACTTAAATACTTTTGAAATCTTATCCATCTTCAGGTAATTTTTAGAATGTAGAATTAGGATTCACAGCAATTTGTCATTGTAAATTTCCATGAATTTTCCATGTTATCATCAAAAATTTCTAGTACCCTAATATTATTAGACTTAAAGCTTATTCTGTACTTATGGCAAAATTATTAAGTTTATAACATAGCAATAATACAAAATTCTTTTAACTGTCATTTACAAAAGTAAATTGCCACTTTATGTCAATCAATATGAAGATGAAGTCATGGAGTCAAATTTGATGTAATGCAAAACCCAGACTATATCAATGAAATATCAACATTAACTTAGAAATATACTTTGAGTAACTTTAGATTCAATCCATATTTCCAAGTCACTTACAATCTGGTCATGCTCTGTTCTTGATCCAGTAAAATATTTATTAATTGTGTACAATATATGTATTTACATTATGAGTAACATTCAAGTCTCAATCTGATAATTGGACACCATTGATAAATATTTNACTACAAAAGAAAACAAATCTGTACTATTTTAATACACCCATGTAAATTTTTAGTACTTAAGTAAGTACTAAAAATTTAAATGAGTGTATTAAACTTCCATGTAGCTATATGGTTACAGATTCTTCTATAAAACCTACCAACAGTTCACACAGATAATTCCTCATATAACCTTGCATTAAGCAGGTCTATAACTATACTCAATAGTGATCTCCCTTAGTAAGAACTGCTAACCATGACCCAGGATTCACATACTTTTCTTCTTAAATTGTCATTAATTCTTTCATTAACATTCATAATTTTAAATTTTGAAAGTTTGAGATAATTGTAAAGCTATATTTATAAATAAAAATAACACATTATTATTTGTAATTTTAAAAATAATAAAAATTTGAAATTATCACTTTCTGCAGTGGAGGTTAGTCCTTGAAAATGTCCACGCAGAAAGGAGATTTTATGATTTTTTAAAGACAAAAATTATCTTTAAAAAAATCACAAAAAAAAGAACTAACAATATTTATGTCATAATATATTGGGATGTATTACTTTATACTTTCATTAACATTACAGGGGGTCATGTTGTCCATCAAAAAATTTGCAATTTGTGAAAATTATATTCATCTTGTATACAGGTTAACAACACTCGTTAATAAGTACTGGTAAAATATACAATAAACTCCCAACAACCTTTAAATAACCAGTAAAATATTTTAAAATACTACAATTTATATTCATCTGGTGATTGGAGAGGCAGATAGCCAGAGCACAGTCTGGAAAAAAGTTACTTGGCAAAAAAGAGTATCACAGACATGAATTGGTCTTGGTCTACTGTTAATAAACAAAGATAAAGTTGCTTGAGAAACTCAGTCATAAAAAAACTCTGCATTTTTTTTTTTTATATTGTCAGTTGTCCTTTCATTTCAGATTGGTACAATAAATCACAGTAAGTGAAAAAATAACCTGGCAAACAACATTCTGTTTTGGCAAATAAAAAAATGTGTTTGGTCAATGGGTTAGTGATTGCTATAAAAGAGCCAGAGTGACCCCTGCATTATACAATTAATAGAATAATCATTAAAAAGAAAAAAATGTTTTATAAAATTATAATAACCAACTAAGATAAAAAAAAAAGTTTCAAACATTATATTTGGTACTTTGGTATTTATATGTATTTTTTACCTAGGATTATCATTTACAAAATCTAAAGTTTTATCAACTGAGAACTTTCTATCTATATCCATTTTACAAAACATTGTAGTATAAATATTAACATAATAAAAATTATAGGCAGAAACCTGTTCCTATTCCATCAAATAATGATAGCACTCTAATTGCCCTTTTTTCTTTGTAATCATCCATTGATGGTGGTAACTGTACATGTTTTTCTGGTTGAAACAGCTGCATCACATTTTGTTGCCATTCCTCTTTTTTTCGAATTAAACCATTTAATTCAGGATCATATTCTGAACATAAGTAACAGAGCCACGGACTAGTTGCTAGCACCTTTATGAATGAAATTACTTTGATTTATATTTTATATTAAATTATTATATTTTATTTTTAATAAATAAATATAGTTTTACAAAATATAACTAAATTAGGGGTCATCCATTAATACGTGTACAGTTTTTAAGTTATATTTACCCCCTTCTTCCATGTTGTGTACAGTGATGTAATTTTGGCAAATTCTTTCCCTTTTAATTACATGAACTATAGTTCATGGACATCGGAGACATGTCCTTAAAAAGTTCTGCAAATATTTTTTGACAGTTTTAATCACATGACTAGAAAGCATGCTTATAAGGTCAAATGCACTAAAATATCATTAAAAAGTCCATGCAGATAATGCCTCAACTCTCTCCTTTAAACTGTACATGTAATTAATGGAAGCCCTTAACTGTTATTCAGAATTATTTAACTTTTTTAGATGGGTCTATATTATATTTTTGGAAATTTTTAGACTACATCATTTTACATTACAATTTTAAGATAAACTACATACATAATAAAATAAATAATTAACAAGGAACATCACTCAAGCATCCCTCTCTATTCTGATGTTTCTATAAATACCGGTGGCCAAAAGATTTTGTTAGATCGAGATCGAAGAATCTATTTAAAAGTTTCAAGCAAAACTTTTCCATGTGTGTTTACCTCCTTAAGTTTAACTAATTACTAGAATTTTAGTTTGAAATATATAAAAATATTTTAGAAACTACAATTTTCTAATAATGTGGCGGCCAAAAGTTTTCATTACACTTAAAATTTTATTAATAAAGAATAATGTAAATTAGTATACGTTGAAATTATATCAGATTATTTTAATCAGATATCACTCAATGAAGATCAATTTTAGATTTAGCATGGGTATATGATCAGAAAGGGTATAATTCCATCTCTCTTGCTCAGAGGAAAATGTTCTGTTATGATTATTACTTATTTATAAAATTCTTTTATTGTTTAAAAAAATTAAACGAATATATAAATAAAAATTATTTAATTTCTATTTTTTTCTCATATTTTATTTTTAGAGAGTGTAAACTTAAAATTTTTTACAAAATAGAATGTAATCTGGTCCTGTGTGAATATTAAATTTTTCTTAAAATCTGAACATAATTAAATATAAAAAGAATTTTGATTTCAAAATTAAATCAAATCATATAATAAAAATATTCATACTTCTGCATCAGTAATTTCTTCTATAGGCCCTAAATGTAATATATTTGTTTTATGTTGAACAATGGCAACATTTATAGCATCTTGATCTATCTCACTTGCATAATAAACTTCTACATCTATTCCCAACAGATCTAGAACATATCTTCCTATAAATATTTACAAAAATAAAATAAAATTAATAAAATAATAATCTTTCAAAACTAATTTCATTTGAAATTCATTTATCATACTAAGAATAATATCTAAAAAATTAATCTTTAATGCAGTGTTTTTCAACCTTTTTCTAATAGTAGCACAGCAACTTGGTAATTTTTTCTTGCAGCACCTCTACTCCTTTATATAATTTAATGCACGTTATAAATACATGTACAATTAGTTTAAACTGTACACAATATTTTCAATAAAATAATTACAAAAGGTGTAACGTAATTTATAATTTTTATTACATATGAATATACAATAACTTTTATTAATACAAGTAAAAAGCATTATGTTGCGTGCTGCTCATCACTATATTTTGTGTCATCCTTGAAATGTCATTGAAGTACCCTAGTGTGCCATGGCAACTCAGTTGAAAAATCACTGCCTTAAAGTGATATTTCTTTAACTTATTTTTATTGAATTTTTTAATATAATTCCTAATCTGACAAATTATTTACATTTAAACTTGTAAGGCTATTTAATAATAAGCTTCTTGTCTCTAATGATTAATTATCTCAAACTTCCAAATGGCAGAGATATATAGAAGACTTATAAAACTGCATTGAAACATTAAAATAATTGAGATCACATCTTTAAAAAATCAATTTTATTAGTGGAATGCATTCTGGTCATACATAAACCCTCTTTGGCCACTTTTATACAAATATTGATATATACAATATTGTAAATCATTATTTAACATCCAGTTTTAAACTAAATATACATAAAACTACAAAAGAAAACAAATCTGTACTATTTTAATACACCCATGTAAATTTTTAGTACTTAAGTAAGTACTAAAAATTTAAATGAGTGTATTAAACTTCCATGTAGCTATATGGTTACAGATTCTTCTATAAAACCTACCAACAGTTCACACAGATAATTCCTCATATAACCTTGCATTAAGCAGGTCTATAACTATACTCAATAGTGATCTCCCTTAGTAAGAACTGCTAACCATGACCCAGGATTCACATACTTTTCTTCTTAAATTGTCATTAATTCTTTCATTAACATTCATAATTTTAAATTTTGAAAGTTTGAGATAATTGTAAAGCTATATTTATAAATAAAAATAACACATTATTATTTGTAATTTTAAAAATAATAAAAATTTGAAATTATCACTTTCTGCAGTGGAGGTTAGTCCTTGAAAATGTCCACGCAGAAAGGAGATTTTATGATTTTTTAAAGACAAAAATTATCTTTAAAAAAATCACAAAAAAAAGAACTAACAATATTTATGTCATAATATATTGGGATGTATTACTTTATACTTTCATTAACATTACAGGGGGTCATGTTGTCCATCAAAAAATTTGCAATTTGTGAAAATTATATTCATCTTGTATACAGGTTAACAACACTCGTTAATAAGTACTGGTAAAATATACAATAAACTCCCAACAACCTTTAAATAACCAGTAAAATATTTTAAAATACTACAATTTATATTCATCTGGTGATTGGAGAGGCAGATAGCCAGAGCACAGTCTGGAAAAAAGTTACTTGGCAAAAAAGAGTATCACAGACATGAATTGGTCTTGGTCTACTGTTAATAAACAAAGATAAAGTTGCTTGAGAAACTCAGTCATAAAAAAACTCTGCATTTTTTTTTTTTATATTGTCAGTTGTCCTTTCATTTCAGATTGGTACAATAAATCACAGTAAGTGAAAAAATAACCTGGCAAACAACATTCTGTTTTGGCAAATAAAAAAATGTGTTTGGTCAATGGGTTAGTGATTGCTATAAAAGAGCCAGAGTGACCCCTGCATTATACAATTAATAGAATAATCATTAAAAAGAAAAAAATGTTTTATAAAATTATAATAACCAACTAAGATAAAAAAAAAAGTTTCAAACATTATATTTGGTACTTTGGTATTTATATGTATTTTTTACCTAGGATTATCATTTACAAAATCTAAAGTTTTATCAACTGAGAACTTTCTATCTATATCCATTTTACAAAACATTGTAGTATAAATATTAACATAATAAAAATTATAGGCAGAAACCTGTTCCTATTCCATCAAATAATGATAGCACTCTAATTGCCCTTTTTTCTTTGTAATCATCCATTGATGGTGGTAACTGTACATGTTTTTCTGGTTGAAACAGCTGCATCACATTTTGTTGCCATTCCTCTTTTTTTCGAATTAAACCATTTAATTCAGGATCATATTCTGAACATAAGTAACAGAGCCACGGACTAGTTGCTAGCACCTTTATGAATGAAATTACTTTGATTTATATTTTATATTAAATTATTATATTTTATTTTTAATAAATAAATATAGTTTTACAAAATATAACTAAATTAGGGGTCATCCATTAATACGTGTACAGTTTTTAAGTTATATTTACCCCCTTCTTCCATGTTGTGTACAGTGATGTAATTTTGGCAAATTCTTTCCCTTTTAATTACATGAACTATAGTTCATGGACATCGGAGACATGTCCTTAAAAAGTTCTGCAAATATTTTTTGACAGTTTTAATCACATGACTAGAAAGCATGCTTATAAGGTCAAATGCACTAAAATATCATTAAAAAGTCCATGCAGATAATGCCTCAACTCTCTCCTTTAAACTGTACATGTAATTAATGGAAGCCCTTAACTGTTATTCAGAATTATTTAACTTTTTTAGATGGGTCTATATTATATTTTTGGAAATTTTTAGACTACATCATTTTACATTCTTTATATATTACGAAAAATTTTACAAAAACATATTTATATTTTAAAAATTTTTATTTTCATTTTATAAATTAAGCCAAAATTAAAAGCGGTCCAAAAACTTTCCAAAAAAAAAAATATTTATAATTAATAACACTTTGAACATATATAAAATAATTATTCTATTTCTATGTTCAATAATTAATTTACTTTAATACAGAAAATTTGATATTTTTACTAAAATATTATAATATATTTATCTTACAGAAAATTTTAATTATATTTAATATTCAATAAAGACCTTTTTATGAGCTCCAGGAGCCACTAAAACATCCACGCAACCTGTACAATAACACCTATAAAAAATATATCTATTATATAAGAGTAAATAGTACAATAAAAATTTATTATGCATATGTTAAGAGAAAACCAATTCACAAAATAGCAAGAATATTTTCTTTTGTGGAAATAAAAAAATTTAACTTCGTAATCCATATTCATTACTCACCAAAAAAATTAAGTTAAACAAAATAGTTATATTTCATTAACTCATCAACTTTTTATGATACAATATTATGTATCAAATTCCACTTTATTTTTTATAGAATATTACATGTTCACAATTATTACTAATTTATTAATTTCTATTACTGAAGCTTGCTATCCATTTAAAGAAACTAAACATCCAGTACAAATTAAATGCTCTGAAATAGAACATATTTTTAAATGAAAATGTTTTTGATAGTCAACATAGATTTAGAAAAATATGTTTGAAAATAAGGATTCACAGAGAAGTAATCTATTTACAAATATAAAACATGTCTGTTTTCATTAGGAACATTGATTGTTGAAGAGAGATAATAGATAATCAAGTTTATAAAGATGTGATGTGCATATCCAGATGCATATATATATATATATATANCATCTTTCCTTTGTTATTGTCTTCCCTTTCTAATCCCTCTTTTGTCAATGTGGAGGGTCTGTTCTGAGAAACATTGGTAACAATAGAGAGAACAATAATAGGCCCAAAGGGGAAAGAGAAACTGGTCACTCTTAAGTTGATTTCGGAGAGGATGCATGGAAGTCCTCATAGTCTGAGAAGGTAATAATGGAAGAGCAAAACAGGTTAAGCTTCAGCGAGTACAGTATGGCTTGACAGGACATAAATTTTATTAGTGCTCCTTTCCAAACACGAGACTTTCAATCAACACAAAGTTGGATAAGCAACAGAATTATATTTGTGATGAAAAATGGAAAATCATAAAGCCAGAAGAATTCATTGTGGACTCCATCTCGCAAGTGAAGAACAGTATCCCCAGACAAAATCCCAGGTATTTTCATTATTGATCTTTCTATCTCTATCCTAATTTCTGTATCCTACTTTTCTCTTATTTAGATTGTAAGGTAGTTTTAAGGTAATATTAATTTTGGGTTATTTCTGTTATGCTCGAGATGTTTTTCTTTTGTTTGGTCTGTAACTGCATGCACTCCCAATATGGGGAAAATTCACTGGTATCCAACCTTAGTTGGGATCCCGACAAACGATCCTGCAACACTTGTTCTGTATAAATAAAGTTGTATTAACTGTATCTGTTCACCAATTGTGTCGTGGTATTAAATTTTGTATATTGCTTTTGTCAGCATTGTGTCAATACTCAATCTTCACAATTGCATGAAATGGGCCAGAATATAAAAAAATGGAATGTAATACCATACGTCAACATATTGCTAGAATCAAACAATATATTGGAAACTAAGCGGAAATTTGGCAGCTTTGGCCCATTAAAAAAATGTGACTATATATAAAAACATTTCAGCTTTATTTTTAAAATAATTTTCTGGTTTGGTAAACCATGTTTTACTGATATTTAAATTTAAAAAATTATATATGCCTCAACCATTTTTCATTTTAAATTAATTTTATCACAAGCGCCAAAAAAGTTGGACTTTCTTTGTTTTGAAAGCGAGATTCCAATACTGCATTGACAAAGTTCACTTGATAATGTTATCTGTGGAGAACAATATTTTTTATTGCAAGTTAAAATAGATCAATTTTATCAATTTTTGCAAGCTCAGATTCAAAGACCGACAAAATTGGGGTGTAGCTAGGATTAGGTTACTGCAACTACAAGAACTTAAAGTTTATATAGTAGAAGCAAGATGAAGATATATGCAAATCATTGAAAGCAATATAGTCTTTATGAGAAATGTTGTGATTAAAAAGTTTTATAGTTAAAAATTGCGTAATTTTTGGTAAAAATCTTGTATTTTTTCCTGTCAGTTTTGATAGATTACAGCTTATAGTTCTATAATAATGGACTTAGCACAGATGAGCAAAAACTTAGAACAAATCATTTTCAAAAATTCAATATCATAATTGATTTTAATTAAAACTTTAAAAATTAAATAAATGTTCATACCTATTGCATTCATTATTATCACAGATGAGAAGCTCTCCAGCTTGACCACAAATCACACAATATGCCTGAAAGATCATTACTTTTCCATTATATTATTATTGCTAATTTAAAAATTGAAAAAAAATGATCAAATCATATAAATTATAAATAAATTTCATTTAACATACATTTGTGCCATCGTCTCCATAAGCAAACATTGTTTCTACAATATCATACTTGCATTGTTTACAAAGACCACCATGAATAAGTGGATGTTGTTCTACAATTTCCACTGAAGAAGAATCACAAGCAATACAAACATCTATAAAAGTAAATATAACAATAACTAGTTAAATTAAATTACATAAAAGGGTACATTTTCAACAACTTGTTTAATTTTTATCTTAAATATAATTTATCTAGTTGGAATTTAAAAATTATCAATCTTGTAATTGTTCAGAAACATTTGTTTTAATAGAACATAAACTTAAAAACTTAGGAAATTAAACAAACTTAAATACTTTTGAAATCTTATCCATCTTCAGGTAATTTTTAGAATGTAGAATTAGGATTCACAGCAATTTGTCATTGTAAATTTCCATGAATTTTCCATGTTATCATCAAAAATTTCTAGTACCCTAATATTATTAGACTTAAAGCTTATTCTGTACTTATGGCAAAATTATTAAGTTTATAACATAGCAATAATACAAAATTCTTTTAACTGTCATTTACAAAAGTAAATTGCCACTTTATGTCAATCAATATGAAGATGAAGTCATGGAGTCAAATTTGATGTAATGCAAAACCCAGACTATATCAATGAAATATCAACGTTAACTTAGAAATATACTTTGAGTAACTTTAGATTCAATCCATATTTCCAAGTCACTTACAATCTGGTCATGCTCTGTTCTTGATCCAGTAAAATATTTATTAATTGTGTACAATATATGTATTTACATTATGAGTAACATTCAAGTCTCAATCTGATAATTGGACACCATTGATAAATATTTGGCAGGACTATAAACAATAAACAGCTCGGTAGTGAGGATGAGGCCTTTAAGGTTAGCATCAATAGCAAGACAGTTACCGCCTGTCAGACAAAGATAGCAAAACACTTCCCGGAAATCAACATAAAGTATACATAATCGACTCAAACCAGAAAAGTACAAACTGATGGACAGAAGCCTATAATGTTAATTTCTATTTAATCTCAATTAAATTTATATATTAGTGTATGTGTGCTCATCTACAACAGTACATGTCAAAAATACATAGTATTATGTAATGCCCATAAGCCAAAAATTATATTTGTAATGAATATTCATTAAGTGCTCAATAAGCACTAGACTTAAGCCAGCCCTTACCTAAAAAGCGAGCACTCAATTTCTGATAAAACTCATTTCTGAATGCACCCTTTGATGAAGTTAGATGACTTGGAAAATTCCTATGAATGAAACTTTGCACACAGTTTCTCACTCATTGCATCAGTTTCTTAATTACTTTGGATAAAAGCATATAATATTAACAGAGAATGACAAATTTCCATGAAATTCTCGCTATTTTCCAAATCCATAAAATTTCCAGATTTCCCATGATAGCTATGGATCATGAGAATTCTATTGTTATGGTAATGCATTAAGAACAGATGAAAGCAGATGGTGAAACAAAAATCTGTTATTTGTATTAGAATTCCTTAATAATAAATTTTTTGTTTTATCTTCTCCTTTCTTAACAATGAATGCATTGCCATGGTAATCATATTGTGTGTTGTGAGAACTTCCTGAAGATGGACAAGAATCTAAAAGTGAAAAAATTTGTTTCTTTTTTCAAAGTTTATTAAGTTTTATTAAAGCTCCATTAAAGAAAGTAGTTCTATTATATTTTAAATTTGTAGAGTCTTTTGTACAATTCAAACAGTTTGAAGAGAATGAAATTCTGCAATTTGGAAAATATTGGCCAAATATTAGCTTTAAAATTACTGCTCAGACTGACAGACTGGGTTAATAGTAGCTAACTATATTTATAGTATGTACTTAAAATAACTATGCTTAAAGCATTTTTAATGTATCACATTTCAACATGTAAAACACAAGATACCAGACAATTAATATTAACAATGAATACTACATCTATATCTCTCACCAATTTTGATAAATTTTGGCACAAAGGCAGTGTTTGATAATGCAATTTCCAAACTTATTTCATTTTATGGGCTATAATAAGTGAGTTATCAAGGTTAAAAAATGAAAATATCCATCTGTATAGTCTGCTGCCATTGTTACCAAAAAGTAGTCTGTTTGTAGATGGCTTCACCTCTACAGACAGACTACTTTTTTGGTATTTAATTATGTTCTGACTGTAAATTTTTAAATTCTTTTGAGCGATGAATATTTACAAATAAATAAATATCTAATATTTAATAACGTAAAAATTACATTACAGATACTAGTCATATCTTCACTGCTTGCCATGTCCAATCACCAGGAACAACTATTTTCCATTGAAGAGACAACCTTTCTTTAGAGGTGACAATCTCATTACAAAGAAATATTATATTTTTAATTGTGTTGGGATTGTCACTGGTGGACACTCTAGACTGTTTTACATATTTGTGCAGAGGCACAGCCTCAAAAGAAGGTTGTCTCTGCAATGGAAAATAGTTGTTCCTGGTGATTGGACATGGCAAGTAGTGAGATATGACTAGTATCTGTAATGTAATTTTTACTGTATTAAATTGTAATTTCACCAGCTCTTTTTACACACAAAAAATATCTGATATGTTTTCCGATGATGTTTTTGGATTTGGAAATTAAGGAAATTGGACATATTTTTCAGAGTGGAGGTTTGTTTGCTCTTAGTTGGGAAATGAAAAGGAAAAAGCAGACAATGAAAGGTAATTTTTGTTATTGGACTGCACTTTGAAAAATTTGTACACCTATAAATTCTCACTGTTGTCCATCTGTCCTTAATCTTGAGAATGGTATTAGAGCAGGGGTGGCCAACAGTTTTTGCCCCTGGGCCAAATTGGAAAAAAAACTTTTTCCATGGACCAAACCAGAGGCTGCCATAGGAAGATTTTTGAGGTGGTGCAAGATCTCATTGCGGTGTCACCCCGTAGAGACTAAATTGTAGATAGAGATTACAGATACATTTTTCACATCATCATGCTTTATCAACATTCCACGCTGTACTTATGAGATTTGTAATGGAGGGTTAACTCTAAATGCAGACGAGTTGACTTGTTTTTTTTTAGGTGTCAGAATTTTTCATTGAGCTATTCAGACTTGAATAGCTAATATTGAAAGATTGATCGCGGGCCACATAAATTCATTAGATGGGCCAGATCCGGCCCGCAGGCCGTATGTTGGCCATGCCTGTATTAGAGGGATGAAAGTCAAGACAAGATATGGAAACCTCAGTTATAAGAGGCCACAATTAACTGTATACTGTTTGGTTTGGACTGAAAGTCACATTATTTCAATTCAAAAATCCTCTGAATGGAGATAAATAGATGACCAGCATGACTCTATTGTTGATGTCAACAGGAAAAGTATGATGTACAGGAGCAGAGTACTAAAACAGAGTACTGCAATCAAAAATTGCAGCCTGACATTGTGACAATGTCACAATAAGTAAATGCTTGTTAAAGTTAAGTCAGTATAGAAACAGTATAGATACAAATATTGAACGCAAGTCAAATCTGATCTAACATTGCCACGTCCGGAACACATCAATCCTTTTCGAGTTTTACAAGAATTGTCTGCAATTTTGTAACATTGTGTTATTGTCATGCTGTGATTTGAAGTAAACTTGAAAATTGAGCAAATGTTAAATTTTGTAATAAACTTTAAAAATCTGCTACAAAGATCCTTGAAATACTTTGGGAAGTCTGTAGCAACTAAGCAATGGACAAGGCCACAATCTCCAAGATTCAAGAAGACATGACAAGTCAGGAGCACAACGAAGAGCATGTTAATAATTTTTTAACTTTAAAGGGATCATTTACTAGGAATTTGTTCCTCCCAGTAAGATAGTGAATTCAGATTTTTACTGTGACATTTTGAGTCAACTGCAGAGGATATTTGTAGCAGAAGACCAACTTATAGCACAACTGAACCAGGCTCCATCATGACAACACTTTTGCATACCGTGCCTTCAAAACATGAGCATTTTTGGCATAAAACAACATGACAATCATCTTCTCCCATCCTCCTTACTTTCATGATTTAAAATTTTGTGACTTCTGTTTGTTCTCCAAATGAAAAGCTTGAGATGTCATTTTGAATGTCATCTCAAGATAGTCAAGGATAGCGAATCCAAATCACAACAGGTGCTTTGGAATTTTTGAAATAATAATTTTCAAGTGTTTGAAGCTTGGCAGAAACAGTTGGATCACTGTATAAAGGGTAGTAGTCAGATTTAAATTAGTTAGGCTTTAAAATATTTAAACCAAATTTGGTTTCTTTTTTCTTTCGCCTCCTAGAACTTTTATTATTAATATAATTAAGTATCTTTCCTATTCCATAATTCAAATAGTTTTAAATAATTCAATATCACTGGTGTAAACAAGCATAATATAAATTTCTTTAAACCCCAAATGATTGCCAGATTATATTGAGCTGTATTAATGCTACAATTAATCAAATGTCAATCAGGATGATCAATGTTTATATTTCTTTAAACCATTCTTTAATTCACTAAAGCTAAATTACTTACTAATAGTAAAAACATATGTAATTTAAATTATTTTTACCTTCTATTTTCAGAGTACCTTCACGAACTTTTTTTAATACACTATCTATAAGGAAAAATAATAAAATTAAATTACTAAATCAATTCTAAACTCTATTTTCATGAAATAGTCAATACATTTATCTTTAAATCATACAAATTAATATTTTATATGACCTAGAAAAATTCTAAGATTTAATAATTTTGTACTTAAAAATATGTAATAACAACTAAAAAAAGTGAAAGAAAGACTTGTCTTTAGACTTGCAGACGTAAACCATCTTGAAGAATATTTTACTTCATTAATAAAAGTGACTCCTTGTATGATCATTAAAATTTTGGTGTTGTGTATCATCAATATCATCATATATAAACATCTCAAAGTGCAATGTTATTAATCAATACAAAATGATTGTCGTAATAAATCAACCTATTTTAATGCTACTATTAATAATTAAATTCTAAGTAATTTGGTAATAGAGGTAGGCATTAGGTGTCATATCTTATTAAATTTAATAATTATAATTAAGTTAATATTTATTAAATAATTTAGGATATTCTGGAAGAAAAGAATCAACCCTACCTCTAGTACCAAATTACTTAGAATTTAATTATTCATAGTAGCAGAAAAATAGCCTGATTTATTACAGCAATCATTTGGCTTTGATTGATGTAATCTTAAACTTGTAGTTGTAATATGTAAAATGAGAAGATTCCCACTTTTACCATAACACACAATCACTCACAACTGGGTAAACTTGATAGAAAACAGTAACAAAACCAAAATAACCAGCAGAAAAAGATGAAAGAGTTAACATTTAAACTCTTTCATCTTTTTCTGCTGGTTATTTTGGTTTTAATGGCTTTCTTTTTTTATATATACCATAATTACAATTGATTACTTTATCTGGGTATTCAAAACATCACAATGGACATTCAAAAGGGAGTAAATGTTTTTTCTTTATTTTGTGCAAAGTGGAATGGTCTCTATTGAACTTGATCTGTATTGAACAATTATATGTCTGATACTTTATTTTAGTCCACCTAGGAACATCTCTATAGCAATGAACAGGAAACAAATTACACAAACGTACATAATCTGTATCATATGTCAGCAGTTGTCAACTAGTAGTCCATAGATCATTGATTGTCTGTGAGAAAATTGGACATTGATCAACTCAAGGTTAAGCAAAGCATTATGAAAGAAATGCAAAATTCTTAATTGCTTTTTCTCACTTATTTGAGAGTGTTTTTATTTAAATCTAAAGCCAAACATGAAATGACTGTTATCAATAAATAATAATGTTAATAAATCAATAAATAATGTTGTGAGTGCAATTGTCATCCTTCATGGAAAAGAACCAAGAATCCATAAACTTAATTTCAAACAAGCAGCAACAAACTTTACACTAATTTGTTATAACTAAACAAATGAATTTCATATTAATAAAGTAAAATGGAATTTTTATGATCATTATTTTATAGATGTTTGTATCATCTAAAAAAAATATTTATGATAGTGGTCTGTGGGATTCAAAATTGTGAGTTTAGTGATCGGTGAGGTCAGAAAGGTCACCAATTGCTCTCATATGTTATCATCTGTAATACTATCTGCTAAATACAAATATGTGTATCATAGTTTGTAAGGTATTTGTTCAATTATTACTACATTTAATAAAAATTAAATTTCTGATAGTTATAAAATAAATAAAATAAAATGACATTTTTTTACTTTTGGAATGTAATCTTCCATTTTGTACTTGTTCTTAGCCCTGTATATCATGGTTTCACACTATATGAGATATTATAGTATTATATAAAGGCCAACTGTACAGTACATCTAGAGATCAAAGTGAGCTGGAGACTAAATGACATAACTGCTTTATTACAGGATTTATAAATTCATATCTCTCTCTAGTTATAAATATATTGTTAATTGATAGATAAATTAATTCTAATTATTAATTAACTAGCAGATATGCCTGGCATTGCCTGGGCAAAAAGTAAGAACAACAAACATTAAAATGAAAACCATATTAAGTATTTTAGCCTATCATTGCCATGTTTTTATAATACTTGGATGGTGCAAAATAATGCAATTTCATTGGTCAGGTAGACAAAAATTTATGTTTTTCAACAGAAAATAGTCATTGATTTCTGCCTGAATGAGAAGACAATTCAAGATATCCAAATTTTTTTAACACAACATTAAACCAAATTCCAGTAAAAAACATGTAATATTTACCAATAAACAAACATTTTTAACAGCTTTCAGCTTTAACACATTCAGTTGTCAACTATGAATTATTTCGCAGTTGGCAATCAAACAACAGGCACCATCTATGAGATTACTTGTGTACGTTGGTTTTGCCAGATATGACTATTCCCATAGTAAGTAGTTAATAATGGTGAAGTGCTGTATGATTGGTCATTGCCGTAGTAATGTAGGAAAATTAAAACTAACACTTCCTACATCAGGCCTGGAGATCTTTATTTGTGGTCATGTTTTAATTTTTCTACATCACTACAGCAATAACCCAGACAGTACTTCACCATCATTAAAAGGGTGATGATGTGTTTTATTTTTGAACACTGAGGTTTAACCTAATAATCATAGTTGAAAACGTTTGTTTATTGGTAAATATTACGTCTTTTTACTGAAATTTTGTTTAATTTTGTATCATTTATAATTATCCAGTTTTGTGGAGGTTGTATTATATCCAAACTTTTTCTAATGTTAACTCTAACATACTATTTCTAACCAAATATAAAATGGTAATTGGCCAAACAGTCAAATTTCATGAAAAATGGACAAAATATTTAAACTCCGTCCTTTGAAATCCCTAAAAACATATTTTATGCTTCCTGGTAACTTTGCATCAAGTAATTTTCCTATTCAAATGTTACCATCCCACTGGCTAAATAGAAAGGAGCCTGTTGTGGATAGAGTTAGAGTTAATTCAACCAAAAGTAGTTGTTGACCTCCTCCTGGAATGAGAGGATGGTCCCTGAAAAGTTTCACTGTTAACTCTCTTCTTTATATATTAGGTATAGGTGGCAACACATCTCTCTTTAAGTCAAATTATATTGCTAAACATTGAAAAGTCCAAAATTATCAAAGAAAGTCTAATATGTTTTGATTGAAACTGTTTTTGACAAGAATCTTGAAATAGTTGTATTCATAATCTTATAATATATTACAACTTATATAGTTGATTAAAATATTTTTTATATTTTTATACATCATCATCACTAGAAAGACCCAGTTTTAATGAACTTTGCATATTGTGATGAATAAACGTCTGAAAATAAAGGTCAACTCTGCCATGTGAACATTGCGTTTCTGAGGAATGTGGAAGAGGATGAGATATGAAGAGATTTTTACTTATGTTTAAATGTTTTTTCTAAACTTGTGAATTTTAACATCATTTATTAATCTGAATTTTTCATAAAAGATATTACATATTTTAAAATTTATAATATGATAAATAATTAGTTACAAAATTAACAGAAAGTAACAATGTGGAGGGTCTGTTCTGAGAAACATTGGTAACAATAGAGAGAACAATAATAGGCCCAAAGGGGAAAGAGAAACTGGTCACTCTTAAGTTGATTTCGGAGAGGATGCATGGAAGTCCTCATAGTCTGAGAAGGNTGTAAGAGATAATAATAAATGAGTACATGTACAATAAATATAAAATTTAAATTAAAGATATGCCATATAAATTTATTTAAATTTCAACTTTACCTTTATTTTCTAATTGTTCTAGTCTTGAAAATCTGGGTGGCAAAATATTATTAAATTCAAGTGATTGCAAAGCTTGAAGATATTGAGATTTTATTCTATTCAAATGCTTTCGCACATTCTCAGGAACTGGTTTGGCTGAAAATAATTTATAAAAATAAAGAAAAATGTTAATTCAAGTTAAATTATCAAAATATTTAAAATTTAATTCAAACTTAAATAGCTAGTATTGTCAAAACTTTGCTTTCTTCAATCAAGTTATAAAAAAATGTTATTGAAAGCAAGTACATGTTATGCAATGATTGAAACTAAGACTGTTGGTAAAATGTATCTAACAAGGCGTTTCCATACTAGAGCCTAGTGTTATGGAAAAATCAAAATCAAAGCATAACTGCAAAAAACAAATGTTTTGTTAATGGCCATTTGTGTATGTATCTGTGTTTAAAAATTTCTTATGTAACATGTGTTTGTGTGTGGCAGCCACTGTAATGTGATTTTATTTATTTATTTCATAACAAATAGAAAACGCCAGTTGGCTATTGATCTCCAATCCCCATTTAATGAAACCTCAACAACAGTAAAAAGAAAGATATAAAAACCCAACAATTTTAAAGAGGATACGTATAAGGATGTAAAAACAACACAGCTAAAAAGATACAAAAAGAAAATCGCATAAAAACACTATATGCAGAAAAAAAGGCACATGAATACACTAAAATACATAAAAAACAGTCAAAACGTGTAAAAACACTATAAACATGTATGTGGCCGTCGGCCATATTAATGTATATATATTTTTGTTAATCATTATATTTTAGGCTTTCCTTTGTTCTTTGTCTTCACTATTCTAGAACTTTCTTTCTTAATTCCTTTTCCTTTGAGTGGAATCACTGGTTCTTAGAAATAATGTGGAGAAACAAAAGGAGCAAGGGGTTTGAAAGTGTGGGAAGTGCTGTTATGGTCTGGAGTTCATCGAGAGAGGAAGGCAAAAGGGTCATTCTCCTGATCACATAGAGACATATCAGAGGCAATGAGGCCTTGCTAAGTTTTGGGAAGAGAGACCAGTGAGTGATGTCAGATTGTGTAGTGCTCCAAATATTGAACAGAGATTGGAGGCTAAGGACTATTGTGACTGAGGTCGAAACTCTCCTGTTAAGGATTCTTAGTGAGAGATTTCTGAAGATACTCCAAAAAAGGTATCTTGAGAGGACAGAGAGAAAATAAGAAGAATAGCAGAAATTAGACGAATATTATAGGACAGTGACCCATCTGAGATTACGTGGCTGAGAGTTCCTGGGTATTTCTTCCTTCCTCTACTTCTATCCTTACTCATATATTCAATATCTTCTTCCTTTTCCTTAGTTTGTAAGTAGATTAAGTTATAGTTGTAAGTCTCCTCACATGAAATTTTTGTCGCAACTCGATCTTTCTAACTCCTAAGACCAAAATGTATGATTACTGTATATATGTGGATTATCGAAAAATAAGTTGGGATCCCTAAATTATGAACCGATTCAAAGCAAACAAAATTGATCTGTGGTACATAAATATTTCTGTTTTGCATTTCTTTTATGTTTTCCTGTTCATGGGACTATATAACCTTCGCTACAAACATCACAGTAAAAACACATAAAAATGCAAAAACTCTGACAAAATAAACATGTGAGCATTTACATAAAAACATGTAAAAAAAAACCTCATTTTGGCCTCAAAAGGTAATATTATCCTAAATTAAATAAAAGGTGTTTACACAATAATTTACATCTAGAGAATGTTGCATGAAGCTGATTTTCTATTGCAATAATACTTTCAGATATGTGCAGTGGTGATATTCAAAATATTTAACAAAGGGTTCACTACCAGAAAATTTTTCTTTAACAATTTCTTTTTGCTCAAATGGTGCATTAGCAACATTAGTGCAAAAACTGACCTTAAGATACCCATATAAATAAAAAAAAGATATATATTACACGCGATGATAAAACTGAAATAACTACGCGGTAAGTCACGAACACAGACAAACAAAATGGAAGTTTTGGTTAGAAATAAATACAATACTTTTTCTTGTGATATATCTAATAATAGACAGATGTCATTGTCTCTCGAAATACAATATCTTTTTTATTTCACTGTCGATAGCCTGACAGGTGTTCCGCAGCCATCTTGTATTTTCTCGCGCGCGTGGGATTGTGGGATCTCTCTTATGATTGGATCTAGTTTCAAGAACTCTCTTGAGTCGATCGCGATTGAACCTCGTTTCAGTCGAGATTGAAACAGTCGGCTAAGGCGAACAGAGAATAAGGCTCTAGTTTAGTAGTGTTACAGAGTATAATACATATATCAAAAAACACACCACCTTAATTTGTTTTTTGATTTACATACTGCTGAGTGAGTGTACCTCAATTATAATACATATATTTTTATATATTTTTTAAAAGAAACAAAACCACTGAGAAATGTTACGTGTGTTTAACAAGGTTCGGAAAACTTTGAAAATGTTAACAACAGGTTCGGCCGAACCTGTGCGAACCCGCTGAATATCACCACTGGATATGTGATAAAATAAAGATCTATTAGAATATTGATAAACGAAAATGAAGAGTGGATATACAAAGTTGAATTATGGATTAATCTACCTGGAATTCTCAGATGCAACCAATATGGTGATATGAGACCGTTAAAATATTTATATAAAATTATACAATCAAAGTATTTAATTTGTTCTTGAAAATCAGGAAGACAAATCTTATGCAAGCAAAGTTTGGAATATGAGTTTGAGGTAAATTACCAAATTTGTGATTATATTTGTATATAATTGTCTCCGTGATGGGCATTTCGTTCTCTGTCAACTCATTCAACTAATAAAGTGATTTGATCTTTTTTTTGTCATATTATCACGTGTTTTACACTCACACACTGTCACACAGGTATTTAGATTGTAATTAGAAAATTATAAAGATAATAAATACAAATTATTTTTAAATCTGGATTTATAATATACAAGTTCTGTAAGTATCATGATCTGAGAGTAGAAACTTACTAGAATCAGGTGCATATGGTGCTGGTCTCTTAGAATTTGTACAAAAACCTTCTTTTGCCCAAGTAAGAAATCTGGCTGAATCATTGTCTGCTATATCTACTTCTGCTCTCACAGCAACTTCCTACAATTCAAAATGTTAAAATTAAATTTTTAATTAATTATGAAATTAAAAATTATGAAAACAATTAAGAAATAAATTTAAATTAAATTATTAAGATTTTAATAATAAATAAAACTAGAGACAAATTTTAAATAAGTAATTTAAAACTGACCAGAGCAAGTCTGGAGTAGGACCTGAATCCTCAACTAGATGTGAACTTTGTGCAAAGACTTTTACACTTTCAATTAAACTTGTGAGAAAGACAAACAAGATAATACTATAAACCAGTAATTCCCAAACTTTTTCCGTTCATAGCACCCTTCGTGTCTTAGAAATTTCTTCATATCCCTAAACTAAAAGAAATACCTAACAGTTTACTTATTAAATAGTTAAGTTCAAACAAATGAATCTCTTTTTGTCCTAACAACTTAGTATCTATTTGAAGGAAAGGAAAACAGTATTTTTATTTTGTTTTTAAATATCTACAATTACTAATGGGATGTGTGTATCCACTGCCAGCCTGAGCAAACTCAGTGCCCTAGGCAAATGGCTTTGACATTGTCCCATTTTAAAAAAAATTGCAACAATATAAAACACCAATGTAAAATAGAGTATCTAATTTTTATTCAATATGCAGCATGCAATATCGCGATCGTGAGACTACAGCGCTACTTTCAAAATGGCAACTCACAGGTCAACATGTGAGAAAGGATTGTGATCAAAAAACATTTATTTTTTCATTATTTATTGTCATTTATGCATGTACTTTTGCCATGCCGCCCCCCCAGAATTCAAGCGCCCTAGACCATCGCCTAGTTTGCCTATATGAACCCCATGTGTATCTGTTGAGTATCATACAGCTTCATAAACCTTGGAATCAAACTGAATATTACCACTGCAGTAGCATGCCATTCTGTATATATTAATTTAAGTATAGTTTAGTCCTCTCCTTTGTTCTTTAATTCTTCTTGTTTCCAGAACTTTCCTTTCTAACTCTTTTCCCTTGGGTGCAATGACCAATTCTTGGAATCATGGAGGACAATGAAAGAAAAGAGGCCCTAAGAGAAGGACATTCTTTAGCCCAGACCTCAAAATGGACAGATGTTTAATGTGGTGCTCCAGTTTGCAAATGGCAGCAACTGGAGAATTCAAGAGTGTCGGAGAAGAAAGTTGGATTTTATCGTAGTTACAATAAAAGGTGTAGCAACTATTTTTGCATATTTAACTATTATTTAATTATTTTTATGTATTTAATTTTTTAAACTTTGTATACTAATGCATAAAATAAAATGTATAAATTTTTTGATCATTCGAAAAATGAGAACTTTTAATAATCTATAAAAATTAAGATATTTCATATAAGAGAAATACAGAAACTGTCAAATTTTTGTATTTCTGTCATAATTGCTTGAAACATTTGTAATTCAAAAAATGATGAAGAAAATGAAATGTTTACCTTTATAGCTTCAACTACACCTCTCTTAAACATTTTTCCAGCAAAATCTGAGAACTTATTACTAAAATCAATTACAAAATCTGTTAATTTATCACGAGGCAACTGAAAAGATATAAAAACACATACGTAATTATTATCTTCATAAAAATTTAATTTTATTGATATAATTAAAATATCATTATTAAATATAAAAACCTTTAAAAAATTAAAATTTATATTTGATTGTC
>NW_019384755.1:116303-169174 GCF_000671375.1 Centruroides sculpturatus | reverse complement strand
TATATATATGTAATAATAGGAAATAATGATTTTATATTTGAAAATTTTCTAATAAAGTTTAGTTTTGGTCTTACTATAAGTCATTTATACAAAAATTTAGTCTAAACTAATGATTAGAACTCTTTTCTTTCATTTTCTTTATTATATATAATATATAATATTACAACATATATATATACATATGTTGTAATATTATAATTTATATACTTATATCAGTTATTGATAATCACCTTTTATTCAAATATGATGTAAATTACATTGATTCAAGAAAAAACTTTTCTAAACTACAGGTACAAGATTTAAAATCACCCTAAAAATATTATTATTAGAAATCAAAAAATTTAATGTAACAGTATTTCCCATAATTTTTATTGAATTACTCATGTTACTAAATGTATAATTATATTATAAATTATTTCATATTAAAATTATATTTTAATTATTAGTATTTTTTAAGTGCTATTTTAGAAAAATACTACAGTAATAATTTCAATATGATATTTACCTCTGATATTTTATGATCTCCAAACCAAAAAACCCACGTCTGACCAGGACGAGCTGGAGGTTGGCCACAGTCTGCACCCCAAATCACCATAGCCGGCCACCAGCGAGTGCAGCCTAACTTTGCCCATACTATTTCTCCAACTCCTGCTTCCTATTGAGAATAAAAATTTTATATAAAATATTAAAAAATTATAAATTATCAAATTAAACACAAAAATTATTTTATAAAAGCTTATTTTGATTGTAAAAATAATAAAAATAAAATCTTTTAAGTTTTCTAACTTCCAGTCATAAAAATAAATTCCACACAATTTTCAGATTAAATCAGGTTGCATTACTGCTATTATAATAGTGAGAATATAGCCTGATTTAATCCAGTAATCATTTGGCTTTAATATAATTATCAGGCTTAGTTGTTTAATTATCCACTATGATGCAGTCTTGATATATACATATTTATTTCTTATACATGGTTTTCTTTTCTAACACTGGTTACAAAATGTCTTTAGAAAAACACTGTTTTCCTCCTCAATTATATATTTTGCAAAGATGTTGATGATCATATAACATAACTGTATATCATAACACTGTCTGTTATATTCAAATACTCAAAAATCAATTTCATGCATAAAACGATTTACACTCCTGGATCTTACATTAATTTTATATTCAATTTCATGTGGAACTGAACATAATATCAATGTATTTGAATATTACAGAATAAGTGTATTACTGTAAATTCTGTGCTTAAGTATAAGAGTTTTGTGTATTCCAATTTAGGATGATGATGACCTGAAACAGATCTTATGTAAGATTGAAACCATTTGTCAAATTTACATTAAATTATTTATTGGGATTATCGAGGTTTTGATTGGTCTACTTAATTATAAATATTACAATACATAATTATATTATATCAACTTCAACAGTTTCAGAAAGTTTACAGCTAAGAAAGAAATTTTTTTTAAAACACATTTTGTAATAGGCTGTTGTAAAAGAATACCAAAAAAAAAAAAAAATAGATATACTTTGGCAAGACTTTCATCTTAGTGGATTTTGTCCATACAAACGTGGACGTGCAAGAGGGACATTGTTAGTAAATTCTATTAGATTATAATTGTGCTGTGAATTCATTATGATTTCATCTGTTTTTCTAGAGGTTACATTGAATTGTACAAATTTTTATTCAAGTATGTCCTGGTTAAAATGTTCTTGTTTGGTGGCATTTTGTTGTCTGTGCATATGTTGTGAAGTTTTTATTATGAATTTACAGTGGAGTCCTGTACAATGCAAGGATACATTCTACATTATCTGAAATCATGTTATCAAGACATGCATTATTAGATGATTTTATACAAATTTAAACCTAGGCCTAAAAGTTGAAGAAGAAAATATATACTCTGGAACACAAAATTAGAATTTTGTATGAGTACTAATGACAATTTTTTCATTGAGTTATACAGGAGTTCACTATACTAATGGATATACATATGTCTACAAATCCTAAAAGATCTATGTATTAAGACTGAAGAGGAGCCTGTTATGTCCGAAATGCATATTGTAAAATAAATACGTAGAATTACTTTGCAAATTGTATGTCTCAACATCATTTTGCTCTGTGTTTAATCCAGTGTGATAAGTCCGTCATTGGGAAAATTACACTAGCATAAAACGTACAAACCTATCAACTGTTTTAATGATAATAATAATAATAATAAAATGAAACAAACATCCTATTTCTAAGATTATCTGTCTTTGTGATATACTAACTTACAAGTTTTAGTTGTTGCATCATTTGTCAGGCAGTCAATAGTGATTTCTTCATCATTTTATATATTTTTTTGTGTTTTCTAAAAACCTTTTCGTGTTTCTTAGTGTGTGTATGTGAATTTTTCATTATTTGAAAAGGTTCTCTCAATAGTTAAAAAGATGCCAAATAATAATATGCAATTAGCACATAAAAAAAATTTTGCATCATAGATTTGACAATTTTTGTATGAACACTTAAAAAGGTTGTCCTCTCCGGTCTAGATGATTAGGTAATTATCTAAAAAATGAGGAGGCATTATTGGAGGCATGGAAATGGGTAACAAGACAAGAAAAGAGAAGTAGGAAGAAATAGACAATAAGATCTAATGAACTTAAAGAAAATTATGAAAAGTAAGAGGGTTGCAAGAAATATGATGGAAAGACTTCATATCTGAACTGAATAGATATACAATAGATGAATATTTTTTAAGGAAAGGAGAACAGTGGGTGTTAGTTTCTTCAAGATTGGAATTCCTAGACTATTTGTATTTGAATTTGAATTGAATGTTTGAAATGTTTTTTGAATCAACAGGATTTGGAATTTGTGTTCAATTGCCACTTATGATGAGCCTAAGAAGTTTGAAAGTATTTGGGTAAAATATCAGACTGGTTTCTTTTGTTAATTTCTCCAATAAAGCGATTTTTTGAAATGTGCAATGTGCTTCTTGTCTAGTCTTATGTTCAAATATACGAGCGCTAAGATGGCTTTTTCTTTTCTGCTAGACTTATTAGACACGAGTTGAAAAGGGATATAATTATCCGAAATGCATACTCAAATAAATAAAAAGTCTTTCTAAAGCTTGTTCTCCGTTTCATTGATGGTGTAATAAGTCTAGCGGAAAAGAAAAAGCCATCTTAGCGCTCGTATAGTTGAAAGCGATTTTTAATGTAATAAATATAAAACAAAAACTGCATACATAACCTGGAACTATAATTCATCAGAATAACACCTAAATACAAATTTATAGCAAACAAATAAATAATTTTTACTGTTAAAACATTTTCGGCCACAATTTATCAGCCCTCCTCAGGAGAGAATGCAAAAAACCATTCTATTGGTCGAATATTACCACATTCTAATTTTTTTAAATGATAGAATGTTTTTTCGTATTCAGTTTCGATTGATAGAATGGTTTTTCATTTGATCCTGAAAAGGGCCAATAAATTGTGGCTGAAAAGATTTAAACAGTAAAAATTGTTTATTTGCTTGCTGAAAATTTGTGTGTAGGTGTTATTCTGTTGTAATGAATATAACGGAGATTAATAGACAAAAAAATCTATCAATCTCCATTATATTCATTAACAAAAACATATGAAACTTGTATTTTGTATTTCAATTAAATATTTTACTGGTCACTTAAAGGTTGTTGTGAGTCTATTTCTTGATGCGACAAAAAGTGATTTTAGTGCCTATTTAGAGTAATTTCATGAAGCTATTATTTAATATGTGAATACACTTTTATACTTAATTTCCATTCACTGAAATTGTGTCCTACTTTTGTCCTATTTTGTTCATTAAAACATTATTATTCTTTGTTCTCTAAAAAAATAATAATTTTAATATATTTAAAAAAAACCACTTTTATTGGTCAGGTTTTTTTGAGTTGGAAATAATGCCACCTACCATATACATAACTACAGTGCATTCACACAAACAAGGTTAAATTCTACACTTGATCATAGTTATCCAGTTTCAAGATGTGTAACTCCTCTAAAACATCATTAAAATGTCATCACATTTAGATGTCCTCAAATTTTTAGACTTCTATCTTGATTAGAAGTGAATGAAATTTGATTTGCAAGATTTTATGATGATAAAAAACAAGTTAAAAGTGTTTAATAAAATAAACTGAGATTTATCTTCCTTTTTATGTTAGACTGTATGTATTTTTCTTTCAGTGGAAGAACACCAGCAACAAACCTACCTAATATTCAGATAGCTTAACTGACTTAATTGTTGCTTTGTAAGAAAATGAGAAATAGGTAGTAAAAATACACAGATTATAATTAAACAAGATACTAAAATCTTTTATATACTCAGCAATTTATTAAAAATACATTTTTAATTATTTTAGTAACAATCTTGGTATTATAATATAAATACAAAGAACATTTCAAAACAATAAATGAAAAAAATTAAATTATTATTTAAAACTTTTAAACAAATTTTAAAATTTTTCATTTTTTGTTTTGAGATTTATGATCATGGATTTTCACTTTTCTTTGTTGTAAAGAATTTGAAGAAAGTTGTTTGGTGCCGATTGTGAGTTTCTTAAGATTCGTGTAAAAAACATTCTAAACACTCCAAAGTTCAAAGTAAAACATAAAGCAATGTTTGTTTTAAAAATATTCTCTTTATTTCATGTTTAAATAATACCAAATACATAAAAAAATTATTTGAAGAATTTGTAATTTGAGAAATATTGATAAAATAATATTCTTAATATAAGAATATTAAAAACTTTTACTGCTAAACCTCCTTAGTTCATTTTCAAGACCAAAACACAAAATGTAATACAGTAGAACATCGATTATCTGACTCAATTGGGGACTCGGGTTGGTCGGATAACTGAAGAAATCAGATAACCGAAAAGAATGAAAAAAATACATTATTAGTATAGTATATTAGTATATCCCATGTAATTAGTATATCTCATGTAATTCGTATATTAGTATATCACTATTAACCTACTTCGCTTTGAATTTTCATCAGTGTTAAGCCTAACAAACTTTTCTTTTTAAATAATAATCGTCGCTATTGTATCGTTAAAAATTATTTTATTGCTCACAAAACAAACAACCACTCATAATTAAAAAATTAAGCCTCATTTAAATACTGGCTGCCCTTTCATGGTCGAGCCATGTTGCCAGCTAAAACACGGAAAAATTTAACAAAAATAATATTAAAATAGCCAAGACATAGCCAAATATTGTAGCGCCACATCACTAGCGGACATTTAAAATTTTCTGACTAGAATGGTCGGTTAACCGATGTGACGGTTAATCGGAGATCGGATAATCGATGTTCTACTGTACCTTCATAACAAATATAACCAAATTGTCAAAAATCAAAAAATGAAAGTATTACATGACAATTCAAACAGTTGTCATTTGGGATACTTGCCCAATATTATATTTGCTGAGCCAACCTAACCTAACAGTTTCTAACAAATTGAGTACTTATACTATAGAAACATTAGAATTATATTGGTTGGAAGTATAATATGACTATCAATTTTTAAAATTAATTTAAAAATTGATAGTCATATTGCATTTTTAATAGCAGCTTAAATAAGATAGCACAACCTAGTGATTACTAGATTTTTACCCTAATAAAAATATTATTTGAGATCGTATGTTCATGGTACATGATTTCAAAATGATATGACATGATATTAGTTGTCAGAATATATGACATGACATGACATGACAACAATTCACATCATGTTATTGACAAGACTATGTCTTGTTTATAAAATTGTACTGCCTGTTTATGTTCCCAGCTTAGAGGTATGAAGGAGTACATGTTGAGATTGATATTTGGCACAGAGTATTAGGTGCCCAAATCATCTGCACATAAAAAATCCAGACTCATAGGAAGTCAGGAGACCGAGAACTGAGTCAAAATAAAATACGAAATGGCAACCCTCTTCTACAAACAGGCAAAACAGGCACCTCACCCCTGACAGGTCAAAGTCAGGTGGGGAGAGTACCACCCACAGTCATTCTAAGAAGTGAACTCTGACCTTAGGACTGAACATGTAGTTTCTTCTATGTTAAATAAAATTTGTAATCTAATTTTATAAATTTGGAAGTGCTTCAAATATGACATTAAAACAGGGTGTCATTACAAGTAGGTTTTTTAACATTATCTAGTATAGTAAAATCGTGGGACCGAAAAAAATTTGATGTTATATTAGGATTGTCGTTACATCTGATGACGTTATAATTGGGTTAAACTGTATATTGTTTTTGCAAAATAAAAAAATAATTTCAGACGATACAATAGCCATGATTATTTTTTTCAAAAATGATAAATTTTTGTTACGCATCGACAAAAATTCAACCCAGGCCGATAATCAACGGAGAGAAATTTTGAAATTGGATAGGTTAATTTCATCAAAAATACATCATGGACGACCTCATGATCGTGGCTGGCGAAGTTTGAATGATCGCACCTAAAAGCAGCTATACCAAAGAAGATTGGAGAATGAGAATGAGACCCACCTTGAGCATCAAAGTGATTCCGCTTAGTAGTGAGTTTCCGAAACATAGTCTTGTCCCAAATATGGTTTTGCTGTTTTACTTGTACTTGAATATAACATGATGTCAAGTATGACTTGATTTCAGTTGTCAGAACATTATAAGATTAAATCAACTGTTGAAAAAGGATATCACACATCAATACTTGACATCAAGTGATATCATTGTTCTCACCTGTTAGAATTCTTGTATGTTTTTGACTTTTGAATATCTGATATCAACTAATGTCAAATGACATATCATGTTCAGAAGCTTCTGAAAATATCTTGAAAAACACTTTATTGTTAAAGATTGGGCATTGCTTCAAGTAACTTTGTTCATTCTAATTTTTAATAAATTGCTTGAATTAATTTATCTTAAATAAATACTATCTTTTAAAAAAGTATATTTATTCAAAGAATATTTGAGGATGTTATTGCTTCAATTATCCTCAAATTTTATTTAATAATAAAAGTTTTCATAAAATATAAAATTACTACTTATTATAGTAATTTATGCTTTCATTTACAGGAAATACATTATCCTTTAACTTTTTGAGTAATTGAAATAGAAATAACTACATTAAATGTTTCTATTTGTAATTAGTGGAATATTTTATAGTTTGGATGAAAATGAAACACTTTCTTGATGTAATTTTGATTTCGATAACAAGTGTTAATACAAACTCAAGAAAATTTTGATGTCAACATGATTTAAAAAAGTATTCATACAATTTATTACAGGTATACCTCAAGTTATGTCATTCTTGATTATACGTCGTTTGTCAAAAAAGTTATGGAAAAATAAAAATTGAGTTTAAGTCGTTTTATTTGACTTTACGTCTGTCCGCCACAAATATTGAAATCGTAATATCACTAGAAAAATGTTTAAAGTACATAAAATGATATTAAATTATGTACATTTATAAGTATGTACTGTACTTATAGTACATGTATTCGTAAATTTAGATTACGTTTTTTTCTGTACTATATTAAAAACTAAAATTTATTTTTTTGTAAGCTTAAAATAAATTCTTATTAACCATACATTATTAAAAATGCATTAATAAATAAAATACAGAACTGGGAATGGTAATTTGTGGTTTAGTCTAGTGACAAGTAGATTTGACTTATGTCCCCTCTCCTGGAACCAATTACCGATGTAAGGTGAGTTATACCTGCATTTACAATCTTTTTATTCATAAAAATATTGACTATATAATATATATATACATATACATACATGGGAAGTTTTTCTACTAATCAACACCGACAAAATACTTCATTCACTGCTTACAACTTTCAATAAGTCTAACTACAATACAACTTCATCACAGCACTTCATAACATTCTCTGACTTTGTGTCCAAACTTGACATCTCCCTCCAACTTCATCCCTGCACTCCATACTCTTCTCTTACCCTTGACCCCAAACTTAAAGTATCCTCTTCTCAAGTGTCTCCCAGCCATCTGTTCAGACTATCTTCCCAAATCACATCATATATGTAAAAATTGATTTATACATTATATATTATTTATCCTTGATATTGTCTAATTTGTTATCATTCAAATTTCTCAGCATTAGGACAGAGGAAAATAATGCATTAAAACCTAAATTATTATATTAATTTTAGTAAAAAAATGAAAAGTTTACTTAGCACACAACTACCTTCGATTACAGTTCAAAGTAAAATTGGTTTTTTTTTCCACATTCAATTTTAACACATTCTTCATACCAAAAAAAAGCAACCAAACATTATTTAAATTTAAAATCTATCATGTTTTTTTAGAAGATGACATTTCTTCTTTTCTCTTCAGTGCATTTTTAATTCCCTCAGATTCCACATGTAAACTAAGATGATCATGACAACAGAAAAAATGCAAATAAAAATACATTTAGAATTGTAAGCATTACTTAGCTTATTGTACAAGTATATTTATTTATTTATTTATTTAAGATAAATTAATTAAAGCAATTAATACCAAAAAAACATCAAATCCAGTAAAAAATATTAACAGAACAAACATTTTCAACTATATGTAATGGCAATCATGTATATTTATTATGTTCCACTCTAGAACTTGAAGATGGCTATTATAAATGGTTGAAAACATTTGTTCCATTAATAAGCATTCCATTTTTCCTGGATTTAAGGTTTTTTGATATTAATTTTAGTAATTACATCCAGTTTTTAGAGTTTTTCAGTTCAAGTAATTTATTAAAAATTAGAATGAGCAAAGTTTCTCAAAGCATATTTCTAAGTTAATTTTAATATTTGATTGATCTACTCTGGGTTATGTATTATGTCAAATTTGATTCCATGACGTCAACATCATGCCGATCAGCATGAGGTGACAATTTACTTTTATTGTCAACTCTACTTTTCACAATAATCTCTTAAACTATACACTTAATTAAAGAACAGCCCTATTTCTGACTTCTATAAAACTTGAAAATCTCAACATCATTCTTGCATTTCCAGCAAACACATTTTTGGCATATTTCATAAGCCTGCATCATGTTTCAAATCTAGCTTCAATCTTAATAAATGTGTTTTCTGGAAATACAAGGATGATGTTAAGATTTTCATCTTAATCATAGTTCCAGTTTTGTTCATTGCTTCTATAAAACTGTTTAGCAAGGTACTTGTATTGTGGCTATATGCCATAATGTATTTTAGTTAGTTTTTAGTATCTTTCCCTGTTTTTTGTTCTTTCTCTTTCTAGAACTTTCTAATTCCTTTAATTCTTTCTTCTTGGTTGTATGAATCAATTCCTGGACAAACTAGAATGAAAAGTTCCATGTGTAGTAGCGACCTTTTGTGCTGATGCTTGAAAAGACAATCTGGTGAGAGGAATGTGAAACATCAGGTACTGAAGTAGACAGGAGTTGTAACTTTGTAAAGGAACCTTCCTGAGACAAAATGTGAGGTAGATTGGCATTGACTGAGTTGAGTTTCTTGCCCTGAACCAAATCCTAGGAGAAAGAACTCCAGTTCTCACATATCCTTCTATGTATAAATGATCCAAAATCAAACTGAACCATTTTTGATCTTCTGCTAAGAAACAGACGTCTTGGCTAAAATAGACACCAGGAACAGAAAGCAAAACAGAAGGGTTCGTTAATGGTATAAGAAGGTTTACTTAGGACAGCAAGACAACAGAAGCTGAAAGATGTGTAAAGGAACCAGGTACCTTAGTTCTTACCTACCTCGTATTGTCCATTTTTCTACTTCTTGCCCCGTTTTCCATTTACTTATTAGTTGTAAGTTTAGTTTTAAGCATTAGTTGCAAGGATATAAAATTTGTAACAAATAATTTTTTTTGTACTAGTTAGTCATGTCGTGATTTGGTGTCATAATTGTACATAAATTTTATAATTTGTTCTGCCGACAACTGGAGTTTGGATGACTGCTGATATAATTGTAATTAGCTCAGAGTTGGCATCTGAAAAAATACCAGTTACAAAATCACGCATAAAAAAATTAATTCCTTTCTCCTAACTACTGTGGTTTTTTTGTAGTGTGTTTTTTTTTTGTAGTGTGTTTGCCTTTGTGGTTAACTGAAACACTATCATATTTTATATGATCAAGTGATGATGAGATGCATGACAAGGCATGATCTCATCACTTGATCATCAAATAATTTTATGCCTTGTAATTTGGCCATTTGAAACTGTCCAAAAATCCATTCAGATAATATCACTTGATATCATTTAAAAGTGATGAAATATATTTTTACTAATTTGACATAATGGCTTTTTGCATTTTTGATGATTATATTTACTGTATTAACAGGCTATTTCCTGTATTTGGATTATTTGGTTTTACATAAGTTACTCTAAAAAATCCAAAATTTCAAATTTGCATTTTTACAACTTGTTAAGAAAAGGTCCTCAATGAAACACTTAAAAATTTGAATTATTTTGAAATATAGTAATACCTTGCTTAGCATTATCCCCATTGCTTAGTATAGTCCTCAAGTTATGACCAAGTTCATTCTGGTATCCCCTGCCATAAGTCAAACATAAAAAAAAATAATAATAGAAATACTGTGCATAAGCTTATGTAATACTCATTGATAAACACTACGTAAATTGTAATTAGTTGACTCTTCTTATGCTTACTAGCCATATTAATTACATTATTAACACAATGATAATACCATAAAATCTTTGCATAGCCCACCATATTCCTTATACCTCAGAGTACATTACNAGGTCACTTGGTAAAATATCTATCCAAAGAGGTTTGGCTTTGCCTACTTTTTAAAATGTTTCTAAAATGACTTAGGCAAATGTCATTACTCCGAGTGGCAATATGGCCAGTGTGAACCTTTTTGGGATGTTTCTTTTCAATAAAATCAGTCACTTTCTGATAATGCCTCGAGATTTCCTTCATCGAGCGAGATCCTTCCATGACGAAGCAAACACGTGGACTGAGACCAATGAACAGAAGTGAATAAAAAATGGCGCTGCAAACTAATGTAACTTCGTATGGTAAGTTTTTGTTTGTATCATGGAGCAAAAATATGTTAGAATTTCATGTCATATCCTGAAAATTTTGTTTGCTGGAGCGTTCGTATCCTGAGGTACCACTGTATTTCTACATTTCAATGTATTATTTTTGTATTACAGGTATACCTCAAGTTATGTCATTCTTGATTATACGTCGTTTGTCAAAAAAGTTATGGAAAAATAAAAATTGAGTTTAAGTCGTTTTATTTGACTTTACGTCTGTCCGCCACAAATATTGAAATCGTAATATCACTAGAAAAATGTTTAAAGCACATAAAATGATATTAAATTATGTACATTTATAAGTATGTACTGTACTTATAGTACATGTATTCGTAAATTTAGATTATGTTTTTTTCTGTACTATATTAAAAACTAAAATTTATTTTTTTGTAAGCTTAAAATAAATTCTTATTAACCATACATTATTAAAAATGCATTAATAAATAAAATACAGAACTGGGAATGGTAATTTGTGGTTTAGTCTAGTGACAAGTAGATTTGACTTATGTCCCCTCTCCTGGAACCAATTACCGATGTAAGGTGAGTTATACCTGCATTTACAATCTTTTTATTCATAAAAATATTGACTATATAATATATATATACATATACATACATGGGAAGTTTTTCTACTAATCAACACCGACAAAATACTTCATTCACTGCTTACAACTTTCAATAAGTCTAACTACAATACAACTTCATCACAGCACTTCATAACATTCTCTGACTTTGTGTCCAAACTTGACATCTCCCTCCAACTTCATCCCTGCACTCCATACTCTTCTCTTACCCTTGACCCCAAACTTAAAGTATCCTCTTCTCAAGTGTCTCCCAGCCATCTGTTCAGACTATCTTCCCAAATCACATCATATATGTAAAAATTGATTTATACATTATATATTATTTATCCTTGATATTGTCTAATTTGTTATCATTCAAATTTCTCAGCATTAGGACAGAGGAAAATAATGCATTAAAACCTAAATTATTATATTAATTTTAGTAAAAAAATGAAAAGTTTACTTAGCACACAACTACCTTCGATTACAGTTCAAAGTAAAATTGGTTTTTTTTTCCACATTCAATTTTAACACATTCTTCATACCAAAAAAAAGCAACTAAACATTATTTAAATTTAAAATCTATCATGTTTTTTTAGAAGATGACATTTCTTCTTTTCTCTTCAGTGCATTTTTAATTCCCTCAGATTCCACATGTAAACTAAGATGATCATGACAACAGAAAAAATGCAAATAAAAATACATTTAGAATTGTAAGTATTACTTAGCTTATTGTACAAGTATATTTATTTATTTATTTATTTAAGATAAATTAATTAAAGCAATTAATACCAAAAAAACATCAAATCCAGTAAAAAATATTAACAGAACAAACATTTTCAACTATATGTAATGGCAATCATGTATATTTATTATGTTCCACTCTAGAACTTGAAGATGGCTATTATAAATGGTTGAAAACATTTGTTCCATTAATAAGCATTCCATTTTTCCTGGATTTAAGGTTTTTTGATATTAATTTTAGTAATTACATCCAGTTTTTAGAGTTTTTCAGTTCAAGTAATTTATTAAAAATTAGAATGAGCAAAGTTTCTCAAAGCATATTTCTAAGTTAATTTTAATATTTGATTGATCTACTCTGGGTTATGTATTATGTCAAATTTGATTCCATGACGTCAACATCATGCCGATCAGCATGAGGTGACAATTTACTTTTATTGTCAACTCTACTTTTCACAATAATCTCTTAAACTATACACTTAATTAAAGAACAGCCCTATTTCTGACTTCTATAAAACTTGAAAATCTCAACATCATTCTTGCATTTCCAGCAAACACATTTTTGGCATATTTCATAAGCCTGCATCATGTTTCAAATCTAGCTTCAATCTTAATAAATGTGTTTTCTGGAAATACAAGGATGATGTTAAGATTTTCATCTTAATCATAGTTCCAGTTTTGTTCATTGCTTCTATAAAACTGTTTAGCAAGGTACTTGTATTGTGGCTATATGCCATAATGTATTTTAGTTAGTTTTTAGTATCTTTCCCTGTTTTTTGTTCTTTCTCTTTCTAGAACTTTCTAATTCCTTTAATTCTTTCTTCTTGGTTGTATGAATCAATTCCTGGACAAACTAGAATGAAAAGTTCCATGTGTAGTAGCGACCTTTTGTGCTGATGCTTGAAAAGACAATCTGGTGAGAGGAATGTGAAACATCAGGTACTGAAGTAGACAGGAGTTGTAACTTTGTAAAGGAACCTTCCTGAGACAAAATGTGAGGTAGATTGGCATTGACTGAGTTGAGTTTCTTGCCCTGAACCAAATCCTAGGAGAAAGAACTCCAGTTCTCACATATCCTTCTATGTATAAATGATCCAAAATCAAACTGAACCATTTTTGATCTTCTGCTAAGAAACAGACGTCTTGGCTAAAATAGACACCAGGAACAGAAAGCAAAACAGAAGGGTTCGTTAATGGTATAAGAAGGTTTACTTAGGACAGCAAGACAACAGAAGCTGAAAGATGTGTAAAGGAACCAGGTACCTTAGTTCTTACCTACCTCGTATTGTCCATTTTTCTACTTCTTGCCCCGTTTTCCATTTACTTATTAGTTGTAAGTTTAGTTTTAAGCATTAGTTGCAAGGATATAAAATTTGTAACAAATAATTTTTTTTGTACTAGTTAGTCATGTCGTGATTTGGTGTCATAATTGTACATAAATTTTATAATTTGTTCTGCCGACAACTGGAGTTTGGATGACTGCTGATATAATTGTAATTAGCTCAGAGTTGGCATCTGAAAAAATACCAGTTACAAAATCACGCATAAAAAAATTAATTCCTTTCTCCTAACTACTGTGGTTTTTTTGTAGTGTGTTTTTTTTTTTTGTAGTGTGTTTGCCTTTGTGGTTAACTGAAACACTATCATATTTTATATGATCAAGTGATGATGAGATGCATGACAAGGCATGATCTCATCACTTGATCATCAAATAATTTTATGCCTTGTAATTTGGCCATTTGAAACTGTCCAAAAATCCATTCAGATAATATCACTTGATATCATTTAAAAGTGATGAAATATATTTTTACTAATTTGACATAATGGCTTTTTGCATTTTTGATGATTATATTTACTGTATTAACAGGCTATTTCCTGTATTTGGATTATTTGGTTTTACATAAGTTACTCTAAAAAATCCAAAATTTCAAATTTGCATTTTTACAACTTGTTAAGAAAAGGTCCTCAATGAAACACTTAAAAATTTGAATTATTTTGAAATATAGTAATACCTTGCTTAGCATTATCCCCATTGCTTAGTATAGTCCTCAAGTTATGACCAAGTTCATTCTGGTATCCCCTGCCATAAGTCAAACATAAAAAAAAATAATAATAGAAATACTGTGCATAAGCTTATGTAATACTCATTGATAAACACTACGTAAATTGTAATTAGTTGACTCTTCTTATGCTTACTAGCCATATTAATTACATTATTAACACAATGATAATACCATAAAATCTTTGCATAGCCCACCATATTCCTTATACCTCAGAGTACATTACAGGCATATACTTCTAAAAGGTATATGCCTATAATGCACCTCCAAAAGGTATAACAAGTCCTCAGACCAGAAACCAATATATAAGCTTGATAACCATTAAAAACAACAGAATACCAAAACAAAAACTCCAAAACTTCACAAGTATCAAAATATATATAAACTGGCCTGCCAAATCACTAAATGCTTTTTTATTGCATTGCTTCATTTGTTTTATTTATCAAACAATATTATTAAATTATTATTATATATTTTATTATAACAACAATAACGTGCTTTAGAAAGGTTTAGGAAGATTGATGTTTTCATATATTATACTCTCCTTAAATCTTTAGATGAGTCTTGTCTTTCTATTAATTTGCAAAGTTAATTTAGTCAATGTAATTTCTGGTAAGAAAAGGTGAACAAAAATTGGTGCAATAAAAGACAAATGGGAAATATGATACTTGAAAAACACAAACAAGAAATTATTTATTATGACATTATCACAATGCTGGGCTGCAATTTTTAATCATATTTTAAATTTATTTAATTTAAAATATATGCTCTTCACCTCAAGTTAGTAGTCACTTGCTCCTGTACATCATACTTCTCCTTTAACAATAGAATTGTGCTGGTCTAACACCTTTTAGGGGAAAATTTTTGAATTGAAATAACATGACTTCCAGTTTGCATCAGAAGTTTACATAATTGGAACCTCATCCTCTAAGGTTTCCATATCCGGTCTCAAATTTCATCTATCTAACTCCATTCTCAAGATTAAGGAAAGATGGACAGATGGATGATAGTGGGAATTTACAGGTCTACAATTTTTTTAAATTGCAGCCCAAGAAGAAGGTGGAATAACTATGCAACACAACTATATGGAAGAGAACACAGAANTAATCACTTTAATCGGGATTAGATATAGCCATTGTGAACTTCCATTGTAATCAATCAGGAATACTATAAATCTCTATGCTGAAAGTTTTTAAATAAAAAATTATACAAAGAATTCCGTTACAGAGAATATTTTTTTTTTTTACTTTAAAAGGTTATTTGTTTATTAAAACATTATAATAGAAATAAAATAATAAAAACAAATTACACAATCTATATTTTAAAATTAACAATAATAAGAAGTAAATGCTTTGAAGTTTCATAAATTCATTACGTTTAATGACTATTTTACATTACTTGATTTCATCCACTTCGATTAAAAATATCTCCGAGTGTAATTATAAAATAGATGTTAATCTTTCAACAACAAAAAGTTTTGTAAATACGCATTATTAAATTAGTTTTTCTTATTTTAATTAAAAGATTGTTTTAATACAAAAATACCATGATTTTTGTAAGCCCAGATCTTATATTTACATTAGCAATAAAAGTAATTAGTAAAATTGTTTGGATTGTAACATTCATTTTCTAAATGCATACTTTTTCACTAACGTTAATTAGAAAAATATTTTAAAATTTTTCATTTTTTGTTTTGAGATTTATGATCATGGATTTTCACTTTTCTTTGTTGTAAAGAATTTGAAGAAAGTTGTTTGGTGCCGATTGTGAGTTTCTTAAGATTCGTGTAAAAAACATTCTAAACACTCCAAAGTTCAAAGTAAAACATAAAGCAATGTTTGTTTTAAAAATATTCTCTTTATTTCATGTTTAAATAATACCAAATACATAAAAAAATTATTTGAAGAATTTGTAATTTGAGAAATATTGATAAAATAATATTCTTAATATAAGAATATTAAAAACTTTTACTGCTAAACCTCCTTAGTTCATTTTCAAGACCAAAACACAAAATGTAATACAGTAGAACATCGATTATCTGACTCAATTGGGGACTCGGGTTGGTCGGATAACTGAAGAAATCAGATAACCGAAAAGAATGAAAAAAATACATTATTAGTATAGTATATTAGTATATCCCATGTAATTAGTATATCTCATGTAATTAGTATATTAGTATATCACTATTAACCTACTTCGCTTTGAATTTTCATCAGTGTTAAGCCTAACAAACTTTTCTTTTTAAATAATAATCGTCGCTATTGTATCGTTAAAAATTATTTTATTGCTCACAAAACAAACAACCACTCATAATTAAAAAATTAAGCCTCATTTAAATACTGGCTGCCCTTTCATGGTCGAGCCATGTTGCCAGCTAAAACACGGAAAAATTTAACAAAAATAATATTAAAATAGCCAAGACATAGCCAAATATTGTAGCGCCACATCACTAGCGGACATTTAAAATTTTCTGACTAGAATGGTCGGTTAACCGATGTGACGGTTAATCGGAGATCGGATAATCGATGTTCTACTGTACCTTCATAACAAATATAACCAAATTGTCAAAAATCAAAAAATGAAAGTATTACATGACAATTCAAACAGTTGTCATTTGGGATACTTGCCCAATATTATATTTGCTGAGCCAACCTAACCTAACAGTTTCTAACAAATTGAGTACTTATACTATAGAAACATTAGAATTATATTGGTTGGAAGTATAATATGACTATCAATTTTTAAAATTAATTTAAAAATTGATAGTCATATTGCATTTTTAATAGCAGCTTAAATAAGATAGCACAACCTAGTGATTACTAGATTTTTACCCTAATAAAAATATTATTTGAGATCGTATGTTCATGGTACATGATTTCAAAATGATATGACATGATATTAGTTGTCAGAATATATGACATGACATGACATGACAACAATTCACATCATGTTATTGACAAGACTATGTCTTGTTTATAAAATTGTACTGCCTGTTTATGTTCCCAGCTTAGAGGTATGAAGGAGTACATGTTGAGATTGATATTTGGCACAGAGTATTAGGTGCCCAAATCATCTGCACATAAAAAATCCAGACTCATAGGAAGTCAGGAGACCGAGAACTGAGTCAAAATAAAATACGAAATGGCAACCCTCTTCTACAAACAGGCAAAACAGGCACCTCACCCCTGACAGGTCAAAGTCAGGTGGGGAGAGTACCACCCACAGTCATTCTAAGAAGTGAACTCTGACCTTAGGACTGAACATGTAGTTTCTTCTATGTTAAATAAAATTTGTAATCTAATTTTATAAATTTGGAAGTGCTTCAAATATGACATTAAAACAGGGTGTCATTACAAGTAGGTTTTTTAACATTATCTAGTATAGTAAAATCGTGGGACCGAAAAAAATTTGATGTTATATTAGGATTGTCGTTACATCTGATGACGTTATAATTGGGTTAAACTGTATATTGTTTTTGCAAAATAAAAAAATAATTTCAGACGATACAATAGCCATGATTATTTTTTTCAAAAATGATAAATTTTTGTTACGCATCGACAAAAATTCAACCCAGGCCGATAATCAACGGAGAGAAATTTTGAAATTGGATAGGTTAATTTCATCAAAAATACATCATGGACGACCTCATGATCGTGGCTGGCGAAGTTTGAATGATCGCACCTAAAAGCAGCTATACCAAAGAAGATTGGAGAATGAGAATGAGACCCACCTTGAGCATCAAAGTGATTCCGCTTAGTAGTGAGTTTCCGAAACATAGTCTTGTCCCAAATATGGTTTTGCTGTTTTACTTGTACTTGAATATAACATGATGTCAAGTATGACTTGATTTCAGTTGTCAGAACATTATAAGATTAAATCAACTGTTGAAAAAGGATATCACACATCAATACTTGACATCAAGTGATATCATTGTTCTCACCTGTTAGAATTCTTGTATGTTTTTGACTTTTGAATATCTGATATCAACTAATGTCAAATGACATATCATGTTCAGAAGCTTCTGAAAATATCTTGAAAAACACTTTATTGTTAAAGATTGGGCATTGCTTCAAGTAACTTTGTTCATTCTAATTTTTAATAAATTGCTTGAATTAATTTATCTTAAATAAATACTATCTTTTAAAAAAGTATATTTATTCAAAGAATATTTGAGGATGTTATTGCTTCAATTATCCTCAAATTTTATTTAATAATAAAAGTTTTCATAAAATATAAAATTACTACTTATTATAGTAATTTATGCTTTCATTTACAGGAAATACATTATCCTTTAACTTTTTGAGTAATTGAAATAGAAATAACTACATTAAATGTTTCTATTTGTAATTAGTGGAATATTTTATAGTTTGGATGAAAATGAAACACTTTCTTGATGTAATTTTGATTTCGATAACAAGTGTTAATACAAACTCAAGAAAATTTTGATGTCAACATGATTTAAAAAAGTATTCATACAATTTATTACAGGTATACCTCAAGTTATGTCGTTCTTGATTATACGTCGTTTGTCAAAAAAGTTATGGAAAAATAAAAATTGAGTTTAAGTCGTTTTATTTGACTTTACGTCTGTCCGCCACAAATATTGAAATCGTAATATCACTAGAAAAATGTTTAAAGCACATAAAATGATATTAAATTATGTACATTTATAAGTATGTACTGTACTTACAGTACATGTATTCGTAAATTTAGATTACGTTTTTTTCTGTACTATATTAAAAACTAAAATTTATTTTTTTGTAAGCTTAAAATAAATTCTTATTAACCATACATTATTAAAAATGCATTAATAAATAAAATACAGAACTGGGAATGGTAATTTGTGGTTTAGTCTAGTGACAAGTAGATTTGACTTATGTCCCCTCTCCTGGAACCAATTACCGATGTAAGGTGAGTTATACCTGCATTTACAATCTTTTTATTCATAAAAATATTGACTATATAATATATATATACATATACATACATGGGAAGTTTTTCTACTAATCAACACCGACAAAATACTTCATTCACTGCTTACAACTTTCAATAAGTCTAACTACAATACAACTTCATCACAGCACTTCATAACATTCTCTGACTTTGTGTCCAAACTTGACATCTCCCTCCAACTTCATCCCTGCACTCCATACTCTTCTCTTACCCTTGACCCCAAACTTAAAGTATCCTCTTCTCAAGTGTCTCCCAGCCATCTGTTCAGACTATCTTCCCAAATCACATCATATATGTAAAAATTGATTTATACATTATATATTATTTATCCTTGATATTGTCTAATTTGTTATCATTCAAATTTCTCAGCATTAGGACAGAGGAAAATAATGCATTAAAACCTAAATTATTATATTAATTTTAGTAAAAAAATGAAAAGTTTACTTAGCACACAACTACCTTCGATTACAGTTCAAAGTAAAATTGGTTTTTTTTTCCACATTCAATTTTAACACATTCTTCATACCAAAAAAAAGCAACCAAACATTATTTAAATTTAAAATCTATCATGTTTTTTTAGAAGATGACATTTCTTCTTTTCTCTTCAGTGCATTTTTAATTCCCTCAGATTCCACATGTAAACTAAGATGATCATGACAACAGAAAAAATGCAAATAAAAATACATTTAGAATTGTAAGCATTACTTAGCTTATTGTACAAGTATATTTATTTATTTATTTATTTAAGATAAATTAATTAAAGCAATTAATACCAAAAAAACATCAAATCCAGTAAAAAATATTAACAGAACAAACATTTTCAACTATATGTAATGGCAATCATGTATATTTATTATGTTCCACTCTAGAACTTGAAGATGGCTATTATAAATGGTTGAAAACATTTGTTCCATTAATAAGCATTCCATTTTTCCTGGATTTAAGGTTTTTTGATATTAATTTTAGTAATTACATCCAGTTTTTAGAGTTTTTCAGTTCAAGTAATTTATTAAAAATTAGAATGAGCAAAGTTTCTCAAAGCATATTTCTAAGTTAATTTTAATATTTGATTGATCTACTCTGGGTTATGTATTATGTCAAATTTGATTCCATGACGTCAACATCATGCCGATCAGCATGAGGTGACAATTTACTTTTATTGTCAACTCTACTTTTCACAATAATCTCTTAAACTATACACTTAATTAAAGAACAGCCCTATTTCTGACTTCTATAAAACTTGAAAATCTCAACATCATTCTTGCATTTCCAGCAAACACATTTTTGGCATATTTCATAAGCCTGCATCATGTTTCAAATCTAGCTTCAATCTTAATAAATGTGTTTTCTGGAAATACAAGGATGATGTTAAGATTTTCATCTTAATCATAGTTCCAGTTTTGTTCATTGCTTCTATAAAACTGTTTAGCAAGGTACTTGTATTGTGGCTATATGCCATAATGTATTTTAGTTAGTTTTTAGTATCTTTCCCTGTTTTTTGTTCTTTCTCTTTCTAGAACTTTCTAATTCCTTTAATTCTTTCTTCTTGGTTGTATGAATCAATTCCTGGACAAACTAGAATGAAAAGTTCCATGTGTAGTAGCGACCTTTTGTGCTGATGCTTGAAAAGACAATCTGGTGAGAGGAATGTGAAACATCAGGTACTGAAGTAGACAGGAGTTGTAACTTTGTAAAGGAACCTTCCTGAGACAAAATGTGAGGTAGATTGGCATTGACTGAGTTGAGTTTCTTGCCCTGAACCAAATCCTAGGAGAAAGAACTCCAGTTCTCACATATCCTTCTATGTATAAATGATCCAAAATCAAACTGAACCATTTTTGATCTTCTGCTAAGAAACAGACGTCTTGGCTAAAATAGACACCAGGAACAGAAAGCAAAACAGAAGGGTTCGTTAATGGTATAAGAAGGTTTACTTAGGACAGCAAGACAACAGAAGCTGAAAGATGTGTAAAGGAACCAGGTACCTTAGTTCTTACCTACCTCGTATTGTCCATTTTTCTACTTCTTGCCCCGTTTTCCATTTACTTATTAGTTGTAAGTTTAGTTTTAAGCATTAGTTGCAAGGATATAAAATTTGTAACAAATAATTTTTTTTGTACTAGTTAGTCATGTCGTGATTTGGTGTCATAATTGTACATAAATTTTATAATTTGTTCTGCCGACAACTGGAGTTTGGATGACTGCTGATATAATTGTAATTAGCTCAGAGTTGGCATCTGAAAAAATACCAGTTACAAAATCACGCATAAAAAAATTAATTCCTTTCTCCTAACTACTGTGGTTTTTTTGTAGTGTGTTTTTTTTTTTTGTAGTGTGTTTGCCTTTGTGGTTAACTGAAACACTATCATATTTTATATGATCAAGTGATGATGAGATGCATGACAAGGCATGATCTCATCACTTGATCATCAAATAATTTTATGCCTTGTAATTTGGCCATTTGAAACTGTCCAAAAATCCATTCAGATAATATCACTTGATATCATTTAAAAGTGATGAAATATATTTTTACTAATTTGACATAATGGCTTTTTGCATTTTTGATGATTATATTTACTGTATTAACAGGCTATTTCCTGTATTTGGATTATTTGGTTTTACATAAGTTACTCTAAAAAATCCAAAATTTCAAATTTGCATTTTTACAACTTGTTAAGAAAAGGTCCTCAATGAAACACTTAAAAATTTGAATTATTTTGAAATATAGTAATACCTTGCTTAGCATTATCCCCATTGCTTAGTATAGTCCTCAAGTTATGACCAAGTTCATTCTGGTATCCCCTGCCATAAGTCAAACATAAAAAAAAATAATAATAGAAATACTGTGCATAAGCTTATGTAATACTCATTGATAAACACTACGTAAATTGTAATTAGTTGACTCTTCTTATGCTTACTAGCCATATTAATTACATTATTAACACAATGATAATACCATAAAATCTTTGCATAGCCCACCATATTCCTTATACCTCAGAGTACATTACAGGCATATACTTCTAAAAGGTATATGCCTATAATGCACCTCCAAAAGGTATAACAAGTCCTCAGACCAGAAACCAATATATAAGCTTGATAACCATTAAAAACAACAGAATACCAAAACAAAAACTCCAAAACTTCACAAGTATCAAAATATATATAAACTGGCCTGCCAAATCACTAAATGCTTTTTTATTGCATTGCTTCATTTGTTTTATTTATCAAACAATATTATTAAATTATTATTATATATTTTATTATAACAACAATAACGTGCTTTAGAAAGGTTTAGGAAGATTGATGTTTTCATATATTATACTCTCCTTAAATCTTTAGATGAGTCTTGTCTTTCTATTAATTTGCAAAGTTAATTTAGTCAATGTAATTTCTGGTAAGAAAAGGTGAACAAAAATTGGTGCAATAAAAGACAAATGGGAAATATGATACTTGAAAAACACAAACAAGAAATTATTTATTATGACATTATCACAATGCTGGGCTGCAATTTTTAATCATATTTTAAATTTATTTAATTTAAAATATATGCTCTTCACCTCAAGTTAGTAGTCACTTGCTCCTGTACATCATACTTCTCCTTTAACAATAGAATTGTGCTGGTCTAACACCTTTTAGGGGAAAATTTTTGAATTGAAATAACATGACTTCCAGTTTGCATCAGAAGTTTACATAATTGGAACCTCATCCTCTAAGGTTTCCATATCCGGTCTCAAATTTCATCTATCTAACTCCATTCTCAAGATTAAGGAAAGATGGACAGATGGATGATAGTGGGAATTTACAGGTCTACAATTTTTTTAAATTGCAGCCCAAGAAGAAGGTGGAATAACTATGCAACACAACTATATGGAAGAGAACACAGAACTGAATGTAAATTCAAAGAGGAAATAAATGGGAATATCCTGAAATTTCTAGAGTTCAAACACTTTGTAACTTCTGCATTCCACCAAGACGTTAAATTTAGCTCTAGCCCTAGTTAGGTCTAGCACAAGTGTTCTATATAAATTAGCCAGCCAGAATTTCTAGAGATTAAAGTGCCACTAATAAAAGTGAGAAGTAGGAAAGTACCAGGAACTGATGGGTTACAAGAGCTGCTTAACTCTCATCCAAGTGCGTCAATTTTCGTGACGTCACTTGGGGCGTTGTATTTGCTGGATACATAATGCAAATTAATGCAATTTTTATACTTTTACTGATACAGTAGAACCTCGATTATCTGGACTAATTGGGGATGAAGGTAGTCCGGATAGGGCAAAATTCGGATAATTGAAACAAATACTTTAATTTGTCTTTTAATGATAATACAACACGTTTTCTTTTTGATGACATATCGGCAATATTAAAAGTAAATACTGTATTTAAATCGTGATCAAATTTTCAAGAAACAAACGTTCGTATTTAATTTGGACTACTACTGACCAATGCTAACAGACTACCTATTGTTTAAAAGTCCCTCTGGTGGCGCAAGAAGACAGATTTTATAAAATAAAAAGCAGTTGAAACTGCATTTTTATGAATAAAAATTTGACAAACTATTGCGTTTGCAGCTTTTAAGTAATGCATAAACCTTCGGACCGCAAGGCATAGGCGGTGGCCCACGTTGTCCATGCCTTACACCACCCTTGGTCATAGAAATGATGTAATTTGAAAATAAAATTTTTTATAAATATGTATGTCAAGTTATATTTTTATTACGACGCAAAATATATTTAAGAGTTTACGACCACTGTGCCGGGTGAGACGTTGTTGAAACAAAAAAAATTATGCATTCCATCACAACATAAACAGTATTGTAATTTGCCAAGTGCAAATCAGCAAATTCGTAGAATATTTGTTTATTTTGAACAATCCGGATAATCGAAAATCCGGATAATTGAAAATCCGGATAATAGAGGTCCAAATAATCGAGGTACTACTGTGTATATATACATGCTTGACTACGATTATATCTTCAATTTCTACATTTTCTCTATTAGATAACAGTATAAAATACTTATGGGTTTAAAAATGAGATTTTTATTTATATTTTGTTGCATACAAAGGTATGTTGAGTGTCTGAATATCCAAAGTTGCAGCTTCTATTTGTTAGGAATATTTGGATATATTGAACTAATATGTCAAATTAAATTTACAATTCATAAAATATCCAGGTAATTCAGAAATCAATAAATTAGGCAAAATATGTTAAATATTTTTAAGAGATTAATCTTTATGTTTATAACACAGTTTAGTATACTGAACAGATGATTTATTCATAGTCTAGATGGTAACAATCAATTTCCTGTACACACAGTCAACCCTGTTTATCCAGATCAAAAGGGATCTGATCTGATCTAGATTAATGAAAATTCAGATAAACTGAAATTAGTGTGGTATTGAAGTAAAAGTTTAAAATTCCATACTGAAAATTATTTTTAATGATTGAAAATAAACTTACATACTTTACTGTCTTAAAGACAATAGGAACATTAACATTATATAAATATGAAGATAAAAATTTCTAGGTATATATAAACATTATGTATTTTTATCCTTGCAAACATGAAATTGCTACATAAGTAAATATTAAGGCAATAAATAATGTTTCAAAGATCTTGCAAACATCACAAAAATGTGTAAAAATTTAAGAAAAAACAACTATTCAAACCAATCCAGATATTTCAGAAATCTGGATGAATGGGATCTGGATAAATAGGTTTGACTGTAATTTCAAAAGATAAAATAAACAAAAGCAGAACATGCTCAACACAGATCAGGAATCAATAAAAAAAAAATGTTAAAATAATTAAAACAAAAAATTTTCACAAAGAGAAATGTTAATTTACTTCATAATATTTTGAATCAGTGTTATAGTTTTTCCATAATACAAACTGTATCTTTATTATGTCTCATTTTAAAACTGTAAAAATTGCTAAGTTAAACATTAATTATAAAGTAAATAAAATTATAAAATATTCACACATCTTTACTTACATTAAATCAAATTTGAGATTAAAAAAAATATTTTTTAATTTTGTTTTAAATCTTCTTTATTATTCAATCTCCATTATGAGATTCTTCACGTCAAATGTTGTAAGAATAAGATAGTGCTGACTAAAAATTTCAAACATCTTGATCACAGTCATTCTAAGCACCTGTGGTAAAGGCAGGACCTAGTTTAAATTAAAAATCAAATTACATTAACAAATTATATTAAACAATTTTCATTTAACTAATATCACACCAGAATTTAATCTTTTTCTGTTAATTAACAGTTCTCAGATGAATTCCAAATTTTAAAAGTATTTACATGTTGAAATTAAAGGTAAATATGTTCAATTCATATATTTACCTTGACAATTTCTAGCATTCATTTCTTTTTATGGTGTATAGAACAATTTTCTAAATGTTATGTTAAAGATATATTCAAAGATAACTCCTAAAAACTGGAACAGTTCAAAATCACACACAGATGCTTTTATATACTAATTCCAGCACAGATTTTTAATAGATGTAAGATAAATAGAAGATAACAAATGTTTTTGGTAACTTCGGTGGCCTTTCTCAAGATTACAAAATCTGTTGTAAAACTTAAAATGAGCTCGTTCATTAGGTAAAAGAACTTTTACAAACTTCTTACAGAAATTCAAATGATCCTACACATTTGAAATATGGAGCATTATAAATTTCAATAATGTTATATAAATTAAAATTAAAACATTCGAAAATTAAATATTACAACATATTTTTTAAAGAATAAAACTATAATATTCATTCTAACACTAGCAATACTTGAAACACTTGTGGCAAATTTAGTTTGTCTCTGTTATTAGTAAACCACCTTTTTGCACCTACTTATAAATTTCAACTGTGTGGGAGATTTTAAGTTTTTGAATATAGTAAATTTTTTGTATTAGTTTTACCTGTCCCCTTTGGGAGACACCTCAGGCACACTTTCAAATTCAGCCAATGCTGTTACATACCTCTCTTTCTGAATGCCATAAGCATGTTCTTTAATTCTGGTAGTTAATAATCTTATATAGATCTATATAAGTTAAGTGAGTGTTAAATCTTAGTGTATACTAATGGTATTCTATAGATTGTGGAAACCTTTATAAGTTTATATCATCTTTACCATTACTTAGCAATGTAAATATAGTAGGGGGACATGTATAAGCTGGCTTTTGGTTTATAAGATGCTGCTATTTTTATGTACATGTTATGTAACTTATGCTCATAGTTTAGAACTATACTTTTTTCTCCTTGTTATTATCCATCTTTCTGCCACTACTATTTTTAGCTTTTATATCTTGAATTAGACTAGAAACAAAATTTGCACTGTACCCATGTTTGAAAACAATTATCCTAATATGCCTTATTTCTTGTTTACAGTGTATCATGAGAGAGCAACGAGTGTATGCTCTGTCTGTGTAAAGTCTGTGCTGGAAGTAATATGAAAAACCATCTGTATGTGTTTTTGTACTGTTCCATCTTTTGGGAATTGTCTTGAAATCATGGCTTTACTGGCAAAGTTATACAGGAAAACAATATTAATCCTTATTAGAGCTAAAGAGTTGTCTTTTAGAATGTAAGAGCAAAATATATCCAATATCAATTTAGGATAAAATAATTATTTTGATATTCTACACTTATCCCTAAAGTACATTTCATTTGTCTATGTAAAGTTATTCAAAAACTTCAAACATGACATGTATTGAAAACTGGTGTACTTTATTGGATTGGAAAACAAAATACATGCAGAGAACCCCATATTACAAGCAGATATAAATGCCAGGGTCATCAAACTCAAAAAACAGGTACACCAAAATTTACAATATACACATAAAAAGAAAATAGAATAAACTGTGAAAAAACAACAATGTAACATTATACTGCTAATGGACAATCTTTACATAACTATAAATAATGGGACTATGCAACACTTGTCAATTATATTATCAAAGCATTTAAATATGGTGTTTTGCTTACATCAAATTCCATTGCTATACATTCAGAGATAGTTGTAACTAACATAAAAAAGCTTCTGTAGTAGTAGCACACCCAGAGGAGGGACAAGGGCACCAAAAGAGAAAGAAAAACTAATTTACTAGAAAATTTTCCAAAAATCTTTTCCTAATTAAAATTCGTTTTTTTATTTATGTTGTGTTCTATTTCTATACTACTTGCAAATTAGTAGACACATAAGGTCGAAAAAGATGGGAAACCTTATAGCTCTTGGAATTCACTGCCACTATGAACACAAAGTAGGCAAACAAAGTAGTGCTCAGTTGGACTGAGATCTACTTTATTTGCCCAAACTGGGCAAGTGGAGATCATAAGTATCATGTATTGATGATCATTGCAGATGCTCAGTCATAGGTTGTATGCATCCATAGTATGCATTCTCAAATTGTCTACTCAATGTTTTGTTTTGTGCTATTTTGCATTGAATTTATTGAAAAGCATACCTTATTGTGCTGCAATGTGAAAAACTTGTAGACCTATGTAGTCCATCTATTTGTCTTATTTTAATCTTGAGAATGGTATTAGATAAATGAAATTCAAGGTCAGATATAGAAAGCTTAGGGAAGGAGGCACCAATTAACTATATATGAACTTCCGATGAAAACTGGAAGATATGTTATTTCAATTAAAAAATTTTCCTCTGAAAAAAGTTAGATAGATGACTGGCATGACTCCGTTGATAACATAACAGTATGATGTACTGTACAGAGGCAAGACACTTCAGTAATAATTTGAGGTGGACAGCATATATGTTAAATTAAATAAATTATAAATATGGTTAAAAATTGAGGCAGGCACTGTAACGATGTCACAATAAATAAGAAAAATGTTAATACCGTCTATCAGCATTATTATTTTTATTTTATTTTATTAAAAAAAAAATAACAACAACAACAATGCCAATAAACAGTATTAACATTTTTCTTAAAGCTTTTGGGATCACAAGAAGCAATTTTCAAGCACAATAAATAAGTGCTCATACTTGAAACTTAACTTCTATCTCTTTATGTAAATTCTTCAATAACATCTGTAAGATTTTAATTTTTTTACTTTTAGATTTTGTGCTTCAAATTATGACTAAAAATGCATGCAGAGCATTTTACTAAACTACTACAAAAACAAAAAAAAAAAAAAAAACTGAAAAAGGATGATTCAAATTCTATTATCAATGTGGATGCTATTAATTAATATTGTCAATGCCAATTTGAATTTGGTATCCCCACTCACAGATCAGACAAAACCATCAAATTATTCAGAAGAAAGTACTTCCTTAATCAATAATTCTCATGACATTACATTGTTCAAAGAACAAACATTTAATTCTGACAATAACTTAGATATTATGAAAAAGTTGTGGAAACCAGAACCAACTTTTAATTTTTCTCCAAACTATGCTGTAAATTACAGCCAAAGTTTCCAATACATATGGTTTGAAACATTTACATGGCTTGTGTACTCTCAGGTTGAAAATAGTGCATACCTCGTACTAAAAATATTGTGTGTCTTTTGCAGCACCTGCTAATGTTGGAAAATCTAAATCTGAAGTACCTGGGCATTTAGTTATGCAAGATTAAAATAATTGAAAGAAAGCCATTGAGAAATTCAATAATCATAAAAGAACAAATATCTAATGGTTGTTATGACTTACAAAGAGCTACACAATATTCAAGATGAAAAATGTATTTCAATTAATTGACAAATTGATGTGACTGCAGCTTGATAACAAGCTGCAGTCACATTTGACCTGAACTATTAACATACTAAGCAGTTGCCTAGAGTAGTGGTGCACAAACTATTTTCATTTCTGATCCCCATTTTGTGTAAAATTTTGTCACAACCCCCGATAGACAGTAGATGTTTTTTAATCATCAATGTAGTTACAGTAAAGTGAAATTCTTTCTGGGATTTGCACTTATGTTTCTGCCTTATTAAAGGTCTGAATAAAACATAATTTTATGAAACAATGGTGTTATTTATGCATATGGGCATAAATATTTATTTAATGAAAAATACTTTTTAATTTGAATTTCTTTGAATTTGGCGAACCCAAAAAATTTTCTCGCGACCCCTCTGGGGGTCATGACCCACAGTTTGTGTACCATTGGCCTAGAGCACAACAATTTAGGGACTCAAAAGCCAATATCAGTTAAAGGAAAATATATATCAATTATTTTAATTGGGCATATTATATATACATCCAAAGCTGTCACATATAGGTGTGCAGGTTATTCAATGCACAGGGCATCTAGTATTATAAAAGGAGGCTGCCAAGATTTAAGTTTGCTTAAGGGACCAAAAATTCTTTGGCTGGTCCTGGCTGCAGTTAATCAGAAATGATTGGAACCGATTATAAAAACACTAATTTTTACGTTGTCTGTAAAATATACTCTTGAGGGGATATTGTGGTTATGGAATATTTTCATTTTTACAGGAACCAATTGCCAATGAAGGCAATTTTCAAGCTTTGTTAAGAATGAGAATTGATGTGGGTGATGAAAACCTCACTGGACATTTTAAACATTCTGCCTAAAATGTGAGAAACATTAACTGGAACATAGAAAATCAAATTATAAATCATTTGAACCATTCAGCTGAAAAAATTAATTTGTCAAAATGTTTTTCAATTCTTGCCAATGAAACTTGTGACATTTCTACCACTGAACAACTTTACTTGTGTGTTAGGCATGTAGATGAAGAAAATGACAACAAAGTTTGTGAACAATTCTTACAATTTATTCCTGCAACAAGCATTACAGGAAAAACTTATCCAACAAAATATTACAAAGCTTAAATAATTATGACTTCAATTTGTCATACTTATATAGGCAAGGTTACAACAGTGCTGCATTAATGAGTAGAAACTTTAATAGTGTCCATTATCAATATGGAAACTACATATCCATAAACTTTATATGTTCATTGTGCATCACATAGTTTGAATTTGACAATTGGAAATGCAGTATCGCTGTGACTGAAATAAGAAATTGTATTGGCATAATCAAACAAGTTTCCTCAATACCCCTAAGAGATAGGACATCCTTGTTGACAATACTGATAAACATACATTGAATACCATGAGACAGAAACTATGCCAAGTTTCCCTGACTAGGTGAATGGAATGCCATAAAGCTATGATGACCATGGTAAAATTATGTGATGCAGTGACTGTCTTAAAACAATCATTTGTTGAGAAAACAGAGGTTTGTCCTCGAACTCAAAACTTTTGAATAATTTGTGTGTGAACTTTGTTTTATAGTAGCTTTATTTAGCTTGCAAAATATATTTCAGTACATCTTACCATCATCTAAAATAATGCAAAAATCTGGAAGTAACCTCTTAAATTTTGTAAAAATCTGGAAAAAATTTGTAATGTCTTAAATTTTGTTGATGATGATGTGGCTCAATGAAATACCATTTATGAAACACCAGATTCTTCTTTTAAAGATATTTACAATGAAGCATATATAAAAGCCAAGAGTTTTAATATTGACATTAAAAAGACAAGAATTGCATCAAAATAAACATAAGGTCCAATGTTCCAGATGATTTTGCAGAAAAGCATTTCAGGAAAACTATTTTTATTCCATTTATTGATCAAACATTGATTCAACTTTATTAATGTTTCATTCTGCACCACAGCTAACTTTTTGAAATATTTTTTAACTCCTACCAAATGGAAAAGTTGTTCCAACAGCAAGTGCAATGAAAATTTTCATCAGTTGTGTAAATTTTATGCTCATGATTTGCCTTCTACAAATCCAGCAATTCTTAATGCAAAATTTAAAATGTGATATAAAATATTTGAAAAACCATTTGCAATAGCTCCATGCAAAAGTGCCACTTAAAAGTACCATTTCTCACATTGAAACTGCATTAAACCTATTGATGCAGTGCAACATATGAAGATTTGAAGCATGAGAAAATAATATATCCTAATATCTATGACTTATTAAAAATATTTGCAAATGCTTCTGATAACAATATGCATCAGTGGAAGGTCATTTATTACGTGATGGCTTTTAAAAATTTATTTAATATCTACCATGACACAATCACAATTGAATGGACTGGCTTTGCTATATATACACAAAGAAATTAATGTAATCAACACTGAAGTAATTCAAAAGCTTTGTAAAAAGAAGAAAACTGGATTTTATTCCATAAATAAATTTTTATAATCATCTAATGAATTTTATTGAATTATCATTAAAAATTCTTTTATCTGTTTAACTCATCTCCCCAAGTTTAAATCCTGAGTGCACCACAGTTCTGGAGCAATCTAAGAATGTTTACAATGACTTACAATACATATAGATTCTATAAGATAGCACATGCTATTTAATCTCAAAAAATCTGTGTATGATGAAGGAGATAGAGAAGGATGAGATAACATTGCAAAAAACTAGAAGTGGCTCATGGAAAATGACATTATGTTAATCAAAGGTGACAAAAGTAGGAACATTGTGTTATTAATTAAAGCAATCCACATACATTGAACTCATGGAACACTGAATTGAATCTATGGATTGTATTCAAGCTGAATATAAATATGTCAACAGACTCCAGAATAAAGTGAACTTTTTCACACAATCTAAATTAGAAAGAAAGCTTGGACTAAAATGCGCATGCTCTCCCTCCTTACAAACCCTGAGGCTCTTCAGTTTTGCAAAAGCATATAAGCCAAGCAAACAGCTAAGACCCAGAGTGGACAAAGCTCAATCTCCAACAATCTGTTTAGAAAGAAATATCCATCTTTTACTACAAGATTTTCTCAAAGATTACCAATACATAGTAGCCAAATGTTTAGAGCTCATATCCAAGATAAATTGTTCTGTTTTTGAGTTATCCTGCTTCCATTATGTTTTCTTAGAATATCATTTCATAAGATCAATTGGATTAACAGGGTTAAAGCAGCTTTCAGTATTATCCTCATATCATTGTACCCTTCAATTAAACTTGAACCATGCTTTTGCATGTTGAGGATGCTATAGTATAGGACACATAAATACCCTCAGTAGATCTTGAACTTATCACACTTACTGTACTATTTCTTTTTTCTTTCAACAATATAATGTACAGTACATACAAAAATGGGAGTCCCAATGGAAAGCAAAATGTATAATCACTTCACATAAGTTCCCAGGTTCTTATCTGGGGACTTATGTGAAGTGGTTATACATTTTGTCAAATGGCAAATCTTAAGAGGCTTTCTTCCAAACATATGATTACACATGAGATATGTGGATGATACTTTTACTATTTGGAAAGATAAGCCTAAAATAAAAGATCTCATACAAGAATTTAACAACAACTGTGACTTAACCTTAGCTTTAGATCAATTCAGCAAATACAAAAGTCCACTACTCAGACCTAGAAAATGAGCAAAAAAAAATAATTACAAGAGTACCACAAACCCACATACTAAGCTACTTTCATACCAGCCAACTCCAACCCCAGGAGATACAAAACTGCAGCCTTTAGGGCATTTACAAATTTATAAGCAGGTGCAAAAATGGGGGTGTATTAATTAATAACAGAGACAAACTAAATCTGTCACATGTTTGGCAATTATTGCTAGTGTTATAATGAATATTATAGCTTTATTCCTTTAAAAAAATATGTTGTAATCTTTAATTTTGAAATATGTTTTAAATTTGCCTTTTTTAATTTTTTAAATATGTTTTAATTCTAATTCATATAACATTATTGAAATTTATAATGCTCCATATTTTGAATGTTTATAATCATTCATATTTTCGTGAAAAGTTTGTTTATACAAAGTTCTTTTATCAAGTATACAAACTCAAAGTTCTAAAAAAGACATCTCAAAGCCCAATAGTTATCTGTGTATTCAAAATCTCAGCACGCAGCCAGCAACTCTCAGCACTTCTGTTCAAAATCTCAGCCAACTTCCGGTTGCTGCCAGCAAACTGCAAGCGTCTTTTTCAGTGCTCAATACACCAGCAAATAAGATGGCAGCCACCATGAAGCTCGTAAGAGCTATTTTTGTATTGACAATTTTGAATTTAATTTATTTGTCAAGGAATAAACCCCGAATAAATTAATATTCGGTTAGCATGTTAATAGAATATTTTAATATATTGAATAGTAGTATACAGTATTTACCTAAAAAAAATTATGTAATCTTAGGATTAATTTAATTACTTAAAACTCCTATAGAAATTTAAAATATCTTTATCTCTATTTCTCTTTTTGAAATTTTTATTTTTCANTTGTTAAAATCTTAGGATTAATTTAATTACTTAAAACTCCTATAGAAATTTAAAATATCTTTATCTCTATTTCTCTTTTTGAAATTTTTATTTTTCATTAATCTGTTCTAATTAAAGAGGTTCAAAAATCATTTAACATAATGTGGAAGTCCACATCATTTGCCATTTTTATTGTTTTTCTCTCCTGAAATTCCTGGCAGACAGCGTTAGTGCTCTCTAGAAAATGCCAGCAGTTGCATCACTTCCGGCAGCATCTCGCTGGATTGATGCTGAGATTTCGAATACGCGGTATATTAAAACCGAACAATTGCTAAATTTAATTGGGCTATATTACTGCTGCTATTAATAATTAAATACTATGTAATTTGGTCTAGAGGCAAACATTACACACCATCTCTTATTAAATTTAATAATTATAATTAAATTAATATTTATTAAATAATTTAGAAAGTTCTGGAAAAGAATGCTGTCATCAATCAGTACCATGAGTAAGGTTATATCTAAATTAATAGTTGTGGAAGCAAAGATTGTATGAAGATCTGGGTAGAGTAACTGGCAATGCATAATAAGTGGTAATTGTGGGTTCGAGTCCTGCTCCAGGACAATTCTTTTCTTCCAGAATCTCCTAAATTATTTCATAAATATTAATTTAATTAAAATTATTCAATTTAATAAGATATCACATACAGGCACTACTTCTAGGCTAAATTATGTAGTATTTAATTATTAATAGTAAGTAGCAGTAATATGGTCTGATTTAATCAGACAATCATTTGGTTCTAAAAAGGATTTTTTTAACCTGATGAGGACCACTGAAGTGGTCAAAAACGTTTATCCTCTGTTTATCTAACATCTATTAAAACTCTGTGCGTGAAAGTGTCTAGATATATTTTATCCAATTGTAATTTATAATGTAACTTTCATATAATTTTTTAAAAATTTTGTATTTAACATATTTTTAATTTATAAATTAAAATAATATTTTCTTTATAACAAATTTTAATTAGCAAAATGAGTCAAATTTCTGAAAAAATTAATAAAGTTTAAAAAATTAAAAATTATAGAAACTGCAATAAACAATTATAATAACAAGAGTTCAAGTGATGTATGTAATCAAATATGTTTTATGTTATTTTTACTAGCTTCTTGTTAATTTCTGACCTTGCATTTATCATCAGAATAAAAAGAAACCTGCAAACTATGTTACAGAAATCAAATACCGTGTTTCCCCGAAAATAAGACATCCGCAGAAAATAAGACCTAGCACAGATTTTGCTGAATTGCGAAATATAAGACCTCCCCTGAAAGTAAGACCTAGCGAAATTTTTTTTAGTCGTAACGGTCATCGACAAATGGTTGAAAGTGGCCGTTGGCTTTTTGAAAGTACAGCCACTGATTGGTCAGCAGACAATTACGTCACACAGTATGATTTGCATAAGACTATGGCTTGGGAATCATGCCACATGACATTTGCATAGTGCTACGGTTTAGTAAGCACTAATTGGTCATCGAGTTCGATGTTGACGCTATAAAAAGGCGACAGTTCGACACACCGGATATACGTCACTCTCGTCTAAGTTCGATTTAGGAATTTTTTTTGTTCAATAATAAATGTGAATTCTTCTTCCTGGAAAAAATAAGACATTCCCTGAAAATAAGACCTAGCGCATTTTTCAGTGCAAAAATTAATATAAGACACTGTCTTATTTTCGGGGAAACACGGTACTTATTGAGATACAAAACTTTCAAGATACAAATATCTCATCAAAAAATCATAAGTAATGAAAATAAAAAAAATTGAATATAAAATGCTTTTAAAGTGAATGTAGAATACTTTTAGATTAAAATCTTTTCAGTTCATTGTAATTCTAAAAACATTTCTAAACTTAGAAGAAAATTAAGAAACTAAAATTAAGAGATCAAACTTAATATGCTGCTAAATAAAAAACATGGAAACGAGTAAGGCAAATGAGTATGAATTATACAGTATGGTCTTGTTTTATGCAGGAATTCAAATCATCAGGTTCTATGTAAATTTGTGCTCCATCCAAGCATTTCCAGATGATTGCATAGACCAGGAATGGGCAACCTTTTTAAGTATGCATGCCAAAATTGTCAAGTCTATGATCAAAAATGTCTTTTAATTACTGAGAAAACTTTTAAAGTACCTAAAAATCCACATAAATACATACTTTAGAAACAAAATGCAAAAAAATACATAAAAATATGTTAGATTTTAGTTTTTTAGACTATTCTAGCATGCAACATGTCCCATGTTGCATGCTAGAATAGTCATTGGTGTGCCATATTTGAGATGTGTGCCAAGGGTTGCCTAACTTTGGCACAAACATTGATGCAATCTTTTGCAATTGACAAGAAAAACATTAGACACATGTTTATAATATATTGAATATAACCCATGTTTTTATTATAACAACTAAAATATTTGCCAAATGTTTCTGATTGTATGGAACAAAATTTTATTATATTGTATCAAGTATATTACTTTAAAAAAACTACATGTAAACCAGAATATTCATCACAGTGAGTAGCATTCAGTAGTTCTCAATGTTCAAAGTGTGAAAAGCTGGAGCAGCACAGTTTGCTGACTTAAAGAGTCAGATTCAATGGTTATAGGAGTGGGTTAACCTAACCATTTGTCACCTGTGTAAACAAGAATACATATATATTAATTTTGCTTAAAACAACACTATTAAAATGTCAACTGCTCATACTATCAAAAATTTTTTTTGAGGAAATTTACTGTATTTTATGTATTTTTTATTATGCAATATATTTCTGTTGTTTGTAAGCTTTTTGCATTTAGATTTTAGCTATTTTTAATTTGTTTTAAGGTTGAAAACATTTTTGGAGTTAGATTCAAAATACAGTCAAACCTTGTTAATTAATATATTACCAATTTATGCAAAGTCTACATTAATGTGACATAGATTTGCAGTTCTATGGACAAGGATAGTCATTTCAATGTTAATGAGCTCAGTTAATAAAATATTGATTAATATCTAAATAAATTACTGAGAAACTGGAGGAAGAATGCAGAGATAACAACCCACACCTTAAATTACTTCAGCAATTATTATTTAATGCACAAAAATGTTTTTGATTCCGTTGATGGGCCTTCATTGGTTGTCATTCAGTTGTTGACTCAACAATTGATGAGGACTCATCAACTGGGTTGAATACATTTTTGTTCAAGTTAATAGTTATGTGTTGCAAAATAATTTATCCATCATTTCTGAGTAATTTTTGCTTACTCTTTTTGTCCTATGGGTACCAAGAGGATCTTTTTTCCAGGACTATCATGGATTTAGCTTGAGCCCACAGTGGGCGGTGAGAAAAGGGCCAACATATCCACTACCACTGAAAAATTGCTAGTTTTCAATTTGTTCAGATTTAATCCTAGGTCCCCCAGAGCATTAGAATGATGCTTTAACCACCATAGCCATCTTGCCAGCAAGGAAATCAGAATTTACAGGATTGGGAGATTTTCAATTAAAACTCTGTAGTCCTACAGATTTTTAATTACTATCTTAATGATTTAAGAATGGAAATAAGTAAACAGCTCAATTACAATATTAAATACTGTAATCAGCTCACAGTTTTAAAATTAAAAAAAAACCGTTTCCATCAAAATCCAAACAAATATGTTATTTTAAAATTTANATGGAAATAAGTAAACAGCTCAATTACAATATTAAATACTGTAATCAGCTCACAGTTTTAAAATTAAAAAAAACCGTTTCCATCAAAATCCAAACAAATATGTTATTTTAAAATTTACAATGTTTCAAGTGTCCAGCTCTTGGCTTCAATTTGGTATCTAGGTCAGCCTGTTATATCCAATGGTTTTAATCATTGTTCTACCAACTCTAACCACTGTCAAAAAATCCTGCAGTGAACTTTCCAGCAACATATAAAGCTGTAGGTGGTGCCATCTGCTATGATATTTCATAAAAACGTATATTTTTAATTTATAAAATAGCAAAAGCTTAATTTTTAGGGTAGGAATGGGTTTTATAAAAAAAAAATTGTAAATGCTAATAAGGTGGTTTCAAGGAAAATTGCAATGTGAGGCAAATGTTTGCAGCACATAAAAATGTTTTGCATTTTCTGTAAACATTTTGGAGACTAAACAATGGAAAAGCTGTCTGATGAGTTCATAGTTGCAAATTAAAATCAGCCAATAACCAATATCATTGCACAACCCATACTTGTTTTTAAGTTGACTTTCAAACAAATATCCTGCAGGTTATATATATAAAATTATGATTGATGAAATGGAAAATTTGTGCTATTTTATACATAAAGCAATATTTTTATATAGTACTTTTATACTCAGCAAGCAGGTTCTATTTCTATTTATGTCCAAATACAATTGTTAGCGATTAATGCCCACTAGCAGGCAGGAAAACAATCTGTTTACTATCTAGTCAGCAGTGGCGTGCGGTGACATTTGATGACAACTTCTAGGCTAAATTATGTAGTATTTAATTATTAATAGTAAGTAGCAGTAATATGGTCTGATTTAATCAGACAATCATTTGGTTCTAAAAAGGATTTTTTTAACCTGATGAGGACCACTGAAGTGGTCAAAAACGTTTATCCTCTGTTTATCTAACATCTATTAAAACTCTGTGCGTGAAAGTGTCTAGATATATTTTATCCAATTGTAATTTATAATGTAACTTTCATATAATTTTTTGGACAAAGCCCAATCTCCAACAATCTGTTTAGAAAGAAATATCCATCTTTTACTACAAGATTTTCTCAAAGATTACCAATACATAGTAGCCAAANATAAAGCAATATTTTTATATAGTACTTTTATACTCAGCAAGCAGGTTCTATTTCTATTTATGTCCAAATACAATTGTTAGCGATTAATGCCCACTAGCAGGCAGGAAAACAATCTGTTTACTATCTAGTCAGCAGTGGCGTGCGGTGACATTTGATGACAGGGAAGCTGTGTTTCCATAAAAAATTTTTAACAAATACTGGAAATGACAAAAATAAAGAGTTTATTTTAATTGCAAAATAGATAATTGACACAAAACAAAGATATAAAAACTTATTATTATTTATAAACTAACTCTATTTGGCAATTTTTTTCTGCAGTCATTAATTACTTTATCATAAAAATCGCTTGTCGTTGATTCCATCAGAGTATTTAAAAGTTCTTTTTCTATTGAAAGCAACACTAGTGACAATCTTCTGACTGAGTGTTCCTTGAGAATGTATGAATTTGCTCCATGGTTGAAAAACTGCACTCAATAGAAGCACTGGTAGATGGTACCACAAAAATTAATGATATTAAATCATATAATTTTTTTAGTACATCTTTGTTCGGATTGTCATTAATTATAATACTTTTTTGTGTTTAATTAAAGAGTGACTTGCCAATATAGTTTGGACATGAGTAAAAATATTGCAATTCACTATGTAATTTAGATAAATAAAAAAAATTCTCCATAAAATTTACTTCATTTAAAGAATTAAAACTCTCTTTAGAAAATTGTTTTTCATAATATCTAAAAGTGATAAAAATTCTAAAGATTTTGTCTGAAAATTTGTCAATATAATTATAAATAAAAAAAAAATTATAATTAATTATAGCTTTGTAAAGAAATGTACGTACATAAAAATAACATTGAATGTTCTTTACTTCTTAAATATTAAAACAATGCAGTTAGTCAAATAGCTCCCTACAAGTGGCTAATGGATGGAATCATTGGAAGCATTATATGATATTTTGGTGTGTAGCATCCACAAGCTAAACCACATGAGGTTAGTGCTTTGTGAAGCACATGCACGAATGCCTGTAATCTGGCTGCTTTATACAATTTAGATATTTTTGCCGTGGAAGCTGTCTCGTATTCGACAATACAGCGCTTCCATTGGGAATATGCATGTATGAATTTATATTCAAGTATACAATAGCAATCTTATCATTTTTTTTTCACATGTATGGAAATCTGTAATAAAATACATAATGTGGTTATAATAAAATTTTATTACTTGTACTTTGAATTACTTAAAATTAACATTAGTTAAAATATGAAAATAATCACACAATATGTGTTTATATTTTAGAAAATACAAGGAAAGCAGTGCTTCCACAGCTTCCATGGATGTCATGCCACTGGTAGTCAGTTACCCATTTGTAGCTATAAAGAGCAAAATAAGATATTTCTAGTTATACACATGTGTATATTGTCTGAATCTCCTTTCAATTATAAAAATCTGGTAACATTTTATTGCTGTTAATCAATTTTTATAGTTATGATGTAGTAATATGGACTGAAATATATATTTATCTTGTTACCTATAAAAGTGAATAATGATTCTATGGCAAAGAAGCCAAAATAATTTTATTTTAGTACAGAATCATTTTTACCTAATTGTTTTTAAAACAGAGATTATTATATTCAAATATTCAAGCCTAATTAGTTAGTTATTAAAAATTTATGAAATTGTCCAGTCAAAAGTAGAGTTCTAATTACAATCTTATTCATAATCAATTCATAATTTTGATTTTTACCATAATTTTATGCTAAATCAACTAATAACTTTTAATTTCCATAATTCCGATAGAAACTGAAATTACATTATAGAATTATGAAAGCTTATTAAAACATGTATATATAAAATTCTTATATAATTATAAAAGTTTAAATTAACAGGAAGTCATTTAAAATTAAATTGATTCAGAAATGAAATGATTAATAACAAAACAGAACATAGATGTACAGTACATATCATTTTAAGAGTTTTTATTGAAATATCTAGGTTGTATATAAACCTAAAGTGTATTCTGAATCCAGAGTATATATTTCAAAAAGTTTATTAACCAATTTTAAAATTAACATTTAAATATAACTTTATGTGAAACTTCCCTATATATAATATGTATACAAATATAAACATTTCTAAATCCAATAATTATATTAAAGCTAAATGATCACCAAATTAGATTGAACTATGTTACTGCTTCTATTAATAGTTAAATGCTAAATAATTTGGCCTAGAGGTAGTAGGTGCCATCTCTTATTAAATTTAATAATTAAAATTAAATTAACATTTATTAATTAATTTATAAGATTCAAGAAAAAACAATCAGCCTGGAGTAGGACTCAAACCTATAACATCTTTTATTAAGTTAAAACAAAAATAATAGAAAATACATCAAAGAAATTTAATGAATTAAAAGCATTTTCTACATCTTCCTCAGTTACAAATTAGAATAACTTAAGAAATTGAACAATTTAATAATATTAAATGCATAACTGATATTGGATATTAAAAAGAACAAAATATGAATTTTAAAATTTAACATAACTCGGTGAGAAAATAATTTAAAATAATGTAAAAAGATAACATGTAGCTAAAAGTACATATAGAATATACCCAAAACAGTATACATTAAAAAATAAAATAACTAAATATATAACAAAACATATTGAATTTGTTAATGTAGAATAACAGAGTAATATGGTGTCATAAACAGACCACACTGCTGATAAAATGTCCATATCTCTGTAGTTAGTGCATGTGTTTTTTTGATAGGCCTTATAAATTTTGGGTATCTCCAAGTATATTAAGTTGTTACTGCACAAATTACCTTGGCATCCTCCTATAAAACCTGTATTCTTTAATGTTTGGCCTAAACTGCTAGTATTGTGTTGTTCATATTTTTGAATCTTTTCTCCAAGTTGTGCATAGTAGCCCCTACATAGAAAAGTCTTCTATTGAAATGCTGGTCCAGTGGAATGGTATATATTCCAGGGGCATTGGAACAATTTTTCTTGGATTGTCATTTCTAAAGACACCAAATATTATGAGATTGCATTTATATGTCACTCTTATGTTGTTATTCTTGGCTACTTCTCTATGTAACTTCTTGAGCATTAAAAAAATAGTTAATAGTGCATATCCTCCTTTAGTCTTGCTGTAAAATTGTAGTTGCTTTTAGCACGCTTCACGGTAGTAGAGAAGTGCTTATGTTAGGACTTTGTCCATCTGTCAGATTTCCATGCACATGCGCAATGACTTTACTTTCATTACCTAAGTGTTATGTTCCGTTCCATCCATTCAATTCAAACATTCGATTAAAACATTAGATTCAAATGTTGGAAATTATAAGCCTAAATTCTATCAGCTAAAAATTTCCAATGTTAGACTTGAGTTACGTAAGTGTTGTGTTCCATTCAATCTACCATTGCACATGTCCATGTGCATGTGCAAAAGGGAACTGAACATTTTTGTTTATGGTCACTGTAAGCTATAGTAAAGACTACCCGGTTAGTATATTGTATTAAATTAAATTTTATNCACAAAACAAAATATACTTCCAGCAAGATATAAGGAAAAATATAGAGTTTATTTTACTTTATAAAAATTACTAAAATAAAGTCCATATTTTTCTTTATATCTTGATGGAAGTATGTTTTGTTTTAATTATTTTGTTTTGTTTTGTTTCATGTATAATAATAATTATTATTATTATAATAAATTTATTTTTAAAAATATTTGATTCACTTTTGTGGAGCGTGCTATCAGATCTGTACGGAATGAATATTAATTGGTATGTGTGTTTACAACAGATGTTGGTAAACCCTGCCATCTTCAAACATAATTGAAATGTCCAAGAAATGAATGGATGTAGTGCTTTCCTATGCAAGCTTAAGATAAAGACCATAGTGGTCATTGCTGAGCTAATATAAGAACTGTTGTAACTCTAGTTTCTTATGCTGTAAGATGAAAACATCATCCACATAACATGTGTAGACCATAATAAGATGTTGGAACCCTGTAAGAATTGCTTTTACCAATCTTTGTACAACAAGCTCAAATAACATTCCCAATGTCAGGCTGCCCATGGAGACTCTCCTGCTTTTTTATATACATTTTGTTGTTGAAGAGTAAACAGGAGAAGTAACATATCAAATGATCAAGTTCTAAAATGTGTCTATGATATTTATGTGGATAACCTGCCACAGACTGATACTGACTGAAGTAACATAAATCCCATCCCAGGGATTAGGCATCAGATATTTTTGTAGTATGCAAGAAGTTCCAAAAACAGCAATCTTTTTGTAAATCAAATGTCAAAAAGTCTGTCATATAAAGTTTCTCTGGCTATTTTGTCAGTCCATATGATATGGCACCCAAGGCCTCTATCACAACTGGTACAACTTTGGTGCTTTTGTTCCAGTCATTTTATCTTAATTGCTAAATCTTGGTATTTATTCAGTTTTTCTTTCTCCTTTTCAATAATCCTTGGTTTTCCTGAAATTACAATGTCAATTAAGTAAGTCTTTTCATTTTCAACTACTGTGATGCCATGTGTATTATGATCCATGTGTTTGTCAGTTTTAGTCTAAAATCCCAAAGTATCTTGACTTGTTCATTTTCAATCACATTCTCTACATTGTGTTCATATCAATATCTCACTACTTTGATGTACTTTTTGAACAGTGACTAGTGTATCATTTGAGCAACCTTACTGTGTCTCTTTCTGTATTCAGTTTGTGTGATTTTGCTACATCCACTGAGCAGGCAGTCAATTGTTTCATTCTTATCTTTACAAAGCCTGCATCTCTCATCATCTCTTACTTTCTGTGGGCCAATTGCAGAGACAACGTTTAAATGCCAACAACAGTTTAGAGATCATGTAGATCACAGTTCAGAAAAATTTTATTGCAGAGATGCATTTCTCACTTGCCACAGTTTAGACAGCTATTAGTAACCAGTTATTTGACCTACTTTCTAGACTCACTCAACAGCAAGTTTAGACGCAAATTAATTTGAGTTATAGTTTTGTTTGTGGAAAAGTTTAGATAAAAATGGATATCATTCCTTTGATAAATGTTATAAATGGTACAAATCAACAAAATTATTCATTAATTAATTGATTGGAGTGACAACAATAAAACGAAATACTTTAAACTTGTTTTAAATGTCCCAATTCCAATATTCAAACAGGTGAAGACTTAAAACTACAATTAATTTAAATCAAATGCATTTATTTACAATTCAAGTATTGTGTCGATTATAAAACATTAATGCATTTCAGGATCATTATTAACCCCCAGTCAGAATGTTCTGTTAAACAATGAGACAATTTTAATAATTAGTGAAACATTTTTATAGAAATAAAAATGTAATAATAATAATAAAACATTTAAAATTATTCATCTCGACAATTATGATGGGAGAGAGTAATATGATGTCGGAATAATTCCTTAAAAATTTTATTCTGAAGACGAATTTCGAATTTGGTACAAATTTTCTAAACATAGATTTGTTCATATTTTAAGCCATATTGGTGATGAAATTAAATATCGAAATGAAAAAAGATCGTTGTTAACTGCTGAACAACAGTTGTTGATGGCCTTAATCCTGGAAGCTTTCAGAATATAGCAGGTGGCCTTATCGGAGTTTTTTCTGATGTTACAAATGAATAATCAGATTGGCTGAATGACTCCTAAAACGGGCGTAATGGCGAAGAAAATAAGAGCTAATGTTTTGTTGAAGTTCATTTAGACATTCAGAAGTAGACGATCATAATCTTTGCAATGCATTTTGAACCGTAATTTAGCCAGCCAACATCTAGACATCGTTTAACATAAACTCTGTCTCTGCAACCGGCTGTGTATGTTTGTTTTAATGACATTTGTTGTTATGGCCTGATTTTAAGCTGCAAACATTTTTGCCTCTAGCTCTTTTTTCACAGTTTTTATTTGTACCCATTGCAAACCTTTTACTTTGTAAACTTTTTCTTCAGTTTCTTTGATGCAATACCCATGTAAGGGTTTCTTTTTTCCAATTTTAAAATTCTATCTTGTATGACTCATTTTTTTATACTCTTGCTATATAATATTGTGAGTAGCTTCTCTTCTTTTACTTCATGCAGCAATTTTTCTTTGTTTCTGCTAATGTAGTCATTCAAACTACATTTTTCTTCCTCAACAGACTGTTTTAGTTGGAGCTGGCCTTTTTCATCACTCCTTCTGGAGAGGTATACCCTATCCGCATTACTCTGTGAGTGGAATCTTCCATACATTGTCAATAACTTTGTGGTTTTTCTATCCAGCCTATCAATGATGCCAGCCTTGTATTAAATTACAGGAACTGCTCATTCATTAATGACTCTGATTGTTTTCCTGCATTTAGTTTTAATCTTAAAATTTTACTGGCACATCTCAGGTATTCTGAGCTTTTTTTAATTTTTATTTCAGCATGTAGAAGGTCTGAAGCTTCAGACCTTTTACATGCTGAAATAAAAGTTAGAAGTTTTCCTCTATTTATTTCATTTTTTAATTATACCGTTTTGGGCACATTTTATATGTATTTTAGTTACATATCCTGCAAACCTGACTTAGTGTGGACTGAAAAGGCAATGAGTTACTGAAAATAATGAGTTTTGCAGCATAGGAATGATGCAAAACTCATCATTTGCTAGTCTAAATAGCAAAATTTTCATATAGATATTACATTGTGCAAATTCATATACTTATTAAATAAATATCAATAGTGACTATTTCTATTTGTAGTTAAATTTTAATTTAAAAAATATTGGCTATTCAGTGGCTACTTTTCAGTTAGTGACGTTTGCATTATGGCTTTTTGCAGCGACGCCTTGAAAAAAGTGGTTTATATTCTTTAACACATGGAATTGATGTTATACATATGTGATGTTATTATCACATGTTGCCAGTGAATAACAATAACTTATTTGATCCTAGTGTTTCATTACAGACGTAAAAATTAGATTACGTGTATTTCTTTTTTTCTTTTTTTGGATGACAACAAGTTTTATGAAATGTCAAGTTATCAAGAGTTAAATTAAGTTTATGGAATTCTATTGTACTTTAAATTATTTTCACATTGGTATACATTAAATTTTAAAATTCATATTCTGTTTTTTTCAACATCCAATATCAGTATACATTCAATTCTGTTAAATTGTCCAACCTACCTCTAGGCCAAATTACTTAGTGTTTAATTATTAACAGTAGTAGTAATATAGCAATATCTAATACAGTGATCATTTGGCTCCCTATATATTTAAAAAATATTTCTGCTTATTCTGAATGCATAACAAAATGTTGTGGAGACAAGTAATATTCTAAATTATATTTATTTATAATATAATCCAGCATATTTATCTCCAAGTATAGGACTAAATTTATTACATACTAGCAGACCCCGCCACGCCTTGTTGTGGCTCAAAATGTATCTATTATAAATGTATAACACTTCCCCAGTGGGGGAAAATTTTTCGAAAAATTTTTTCTTAGTGTACATTCTGTTGACGTACCCTATTAAAACGCAATCAAATATGCAAAAACCCGCATCTAAAATGGTATAAATAGAAGCAGAGTTCTTTACGGTAACCTTTTCCGTAAGGCTTCCGTAAAGAACTGTCCATCCCCCATGTTTAACGGAATAATATATAGCCTATGTCCACCCTGAAGTTCCATTCTAAATATTGGTGAAAGAATTTTTGAAATCGGATGAGTAGTTTCGGAGATTACCTGCTGCATACAAACTAACATACATACATACAAACATTACCTCTTTATAATATTAGTATAGATACAGTAAAACATGCCTAAATGGAAAAAGTTCTTTGCAATGAAGTAATTTCCTATGTTAAATTTTACTATATGCTGGAAACCAATGAAGAAACAGAAGACGATTTTTCAGTCTGTTAACTTGAATAAAGTAGAAAATTAAGATTCTACTCATAGAAAAATAAGTAAAATTATCTCTAGATATAATGATCAGTACAGAGCATGAAAAAGTGTATTCCAAGAATAATTTTGAACTTTGTCAGAGAAATGAAGGTCATATGATAAGTGAATATACAAGACAGAAGGTCTTTGTTAACGTTAGTCTTTATTGGAATTACCAGGGGCAGAATCAAATACTTTTAAGGATCAAGAACTTTCAAGAATCAAATGAGTTTCCGAGAATCAAGTTCAAGAATAAGCAATGAATGAAATTCAAGAAATCAATGAGAATAAGGTAACACAGTGCTGCCAATTTATCTTGTATAAAGTAGTCAAAATCTAACTAGACTGAGTATTCAAAAAAAAGTTGATTAATATGTTAATAATTACAAAGTTGAAGTTAACAATTAAATTTAATTGCAATAAGACCCTGGCATGTGGATTCACCTCACATGGATTCAGGTTCATGCTATTGGCAATCTAAGGAAGGATGGAATATACTTGTACATAAATAAAAATTCTTAACTACAGTAAATGCTATATCTGTGCCATTTTCCAAGTTGCATTATGTCTCATAGCATCTCACCCAGTCAAGCTCATTCTCATTCTCAGATTCCCCAAATGAGGATAATTTAGCACTGGTGGGGAAAAATGCAGATATTGAGGAATATGTGGGTATTTGCAGATACATTATGAAATAAAGAGAAAACTCTGAAACCTTTTTATTTTCACTATAAATATACTACTATATAAATATATATTCATTATTCTTTAACCAAATATTGTCGAAAAAATCCACTAAGAGCAATTTTCTGTTATGTTCTGTTCTGTTGTGTCTGCATGATATCATTGTTTCTCCTTGTTTCATTTATGCAAATAGAGCAATCATTTGACTCTAATTAATAATATCCAGTTTTGGGATGTTTATATTTTATGATACCATGCTATATTGTTAAATTAATATAATGTTTATTTGCCTTATTTATATTAAAAAAAGTTTGATAGTTACATTGTATGTTAATAGCAAACCCCATTAATTATTAAGTATTTCCTGTAAATACTTAACAATTAATCAGGTTTGATATTTTATGTTAATTGCTCTTAATCAAGGAGTCTTGGAACATACTGATTGCATATGGCAGGGCCCTATTATATTAAGATTCCTCAACAAGTCAGAAAATAACTTCGTCTCTGTATTACTGTAATGTGATTATATTTCCAATGGCAGAGTAAACACTAACGTTAAGTACTTGAATTGGCTTTTTCAGTGTCATTTAAATACTCAGCACAAAAGTTCTTGAGAACAATGAAAACTTTTCGCAATCAACAGTTAATAACAAATAGTTATTAATCTTTGCATTTGAATACTCCCATCTTTAGTTGGAATCACTTTGAAGTAATTTGGATTAAGTCTAGTTATAAAATTTTTTTACATAAGTAAAGGCGATTTTACTGTAAAAGATGAGTATACAGATCATTTCACATATTTTAGTCTGGGCAATGAATGATACTTGGAATCTGGAAATTTTATAAAATTCAATATCCCATTTGATAATGCATAATGATCTTATCACAGATTCATCTAACAATCTAATCACTTCACTAAGTACAGACTGGCCCCTACTACTGTGCATTTATATAGCCCAGTCAAGATTCATGAAATGAACTGTAACTATAACATTTATAGTTAAAGATAGATTTTAAAAAATTACCTGTTCAAAACATAAAATAATCCAGTACCGTATGATTCTGGTTTACACATCTTTTATTATATAATGTTTGTTCTATATCTTTGATGAATAAACTGACTTAAATATGAAATTGATTTATATTTTCAGTTTATTATATTTAATAATTTATATGATTATTAATCACATATTAAAAAATGAAAATTATTTAAAAATTATTAAGTTTAACATAATGCTGTCAGATTAACTGTGAAATGTCACATTAAAAATTGCAAATTTTTTTCTGATATTTTGCATTTATTTAAGTTAAATTGTTAATATTTCTATTTATAGAAATTTACCATGTAGTACAAAGGTCATAAGTAGATTATTCAATATGTTAATTCCATTCTGTTAAATAATTAATAAATTATAGCTAAATCAGATAAAATATAAATTAGACTTATTTTAATATTTTGATTAAAAAGAGATCTAATCAAAAATCATCTTACTATTTTCCAATAATCATACTGAAGTATTACATTATCATATCATCAAAACACTATAATTATCCTCAGCCTGGATATATAAAAATAAAACACTTCAACAAATTAATTTTATACAGAAATCTGTAAATTCCTTACTAAATATAACAATTTGCATATAGAAAATTTTAATTGTCAAGATAATAATTAAAATGATGACAATCTCCTCATTGATAAGATATTTCTCTGCATAATTTATGAATAATATACTTTAATGTTGCTATAACTAAAAAAAAAAACAATTAAAAAAATGATATATGATATGAAAAAATAAATCTAATCTAGAATTTGAAAATAAAACTTAAGAAAATCTAAATATAATTTTTATATTTAGAATTATAGTTTATTCTTGATGAAATGAATACTAGACAAATTTTAAAATAATAAATGAATATAAGGATTCCATTATAATATAGCATCCATCTGAGAACCTGTAACAGAAAATATAATTAAATTCAAACATTATATTAGTTAAATGAAAATTGTTATAATAATTCTTTAATGTAGCTTGAGTTTTAATTGGAACAAGATTTTTCATTTTTCAATTATTATGAATATATTTGTTATTCTTATGGAAATAATGAATTTCTTTATATGAATAGTTCATGTAATCAACTACTGATTTATGAATTTATAACTCACATTATTTTATAAACTATAACAATCTTAATGCACACACATTATAGTTTTATTGAAGGATGATGAATAACATCATGTAATTATTCATTTTCCATTTATTTGATAGTTGCTTTCTCTTCTTATATTGACTATTTGTATTTTTTCTATAATTTTAATGTTTATTATTTATTTTGATCATGTTTAATTTTGATTGCAATATTAAAATGACAATACATAAATTACAAAATGTTATCTTACAACTAATTTAAAAATTGAGAATATTTCATAATTTTATTAACATAGAATTATATATAACTGTTACAGTTTTAATATTAAACATACAAAAATTATAGCGAGTTTGTGAAAATTTAATCAAAACTCAATATCCAAAGAAAAGTATTGATATGTTGATTATATTAACCAATGTAATCCTTAAATGTAAAAAGAAATAGCTAAAATTCAACTAATAAAATTCAAGATTAAAAATTAGGATCAAGTTAAGGAAATGAAACCAAAGAAAAAGTATATACATATTGGAACAAATTCACATTTTTAATATTTATCTTCAGTTATAATTTAACTTAAGAAGAACAATGAATTAATCTAAAAATGATAATTTCTTATATATTTGTTTTATAAAAATGGGTAAAAAAATTGAAGTTTTATATTAAAGATTTAATGAAAAATAATTTCGACTATCATGATTTACAAATTTATGAAATGGCTATTTAAAATTAACAAAAGCCTAACAGTCCAGCAAGATGTGTTGTAGAATAAACAGAACAATGTAGATAAAATTACTTTATTTTTGTTGTTTTGCTAAAATTTGATCTTAAACATAAATTAATATATATTTTATTTAAATATTAGACATATTTTTAGCCTTTTCTTTCAAAATTATCTACTGCTTTTTGATTAAAAAAAAGTTTCTAAACTGTTCATTGATGCATACTGGAATGTACCCATTGTCAATACATTATGACATTTCTCCTGATTTAATATTGTTAAAAAAATCTTCAAAATATTTTAGTCTACTACAAATATATTTATACTTTTATTTAAGTGTTGCTTCTGGTAGAAATGTTTTTCTAGTCAGATCAATGTTGTTCAATATTGACTTCTGACTTACACTTTTACACTTACTATTTTGGTCTCCAAAAGTTATGTTATTAAACAAAACACAGTTGTTACATCTTGTTACCTCTGCATGATGCCTGCTTCATGACAATCTCTGCATTTTCAAGAATAGTTATTTCAGAAGTTAAAATCCTGTTGTGTTAGAAATTATTCCATATAACCAGTTCTTATCCTTATTGTAATGTCTACAGTGTCTACTGTGGCAGTCTGCCATGTTCTTCTTTTTGTCTTCACTATCCACCCCATTTCATATGGTCTTTTTCATCCTTTGTCCAGTGTTATGCTGTTGTTTGTAATCATGTCCAGATCAGCTCTATTGTTCAGTGTTGAATTCAGGACACCAGCTGAGGGGAACTGGTCTGAACAACATAAAGGAAATATCTGAAGGGGCTCGAACAGAGAAGTCATTTTGGGTCAAGTCTTGGACAAGGACAGAAGTGAGATAAACTCAGGAGGACCAAGGTAGACAAACAGTGGAAGAAGTCTCTGAGCTCGAATGAGAGCAGCACCATGAGAGAGTTTTTTGGAGAGGAACTACAAAATACAATACTAAGACATAAAGTGTTCAGTCACCTACCGGCAAAATATTGTAACTCATAAGGAGTTCTAGATGTAATTGTAACTCTGTTTAATATTATTGGTTCACTATTGTAATTTAGTTATAATAGTCTATAACTGTTGGAACATATGCAAATTTGATTTGTGCTGTTTTTTTGTTATAAAATTTACAATAAAAATAATTACTTTCTTATAATGCTATTTAAGCATTATAATACAATAAGTAAGCATGTGCTGCTTTCTTCTCACTTTTTTTGAAATTTGACAATTTTTTGGTTTCTTTGAAATTTTCTTTGAGAGAACCACTAAAACAAATCTTGCCTATTTAACAGAAACTGTAAAACTTCCTAGCACATTCATTGCATGGCCACCTGGACATCTGTTGTAACATGCAGATGAGCATTATCATGTACCGGTAACGATATGTCTGTCCTTAACTTTCCTGGGTTTTTGTTTTTGATTGCTTCACAGAGATTTAGGATGGTTTGTTTGTATTGATGGAATTCCAACAGCAATAAACATGAACTGTCCTTATCATAACTTTAACATAATCATGACTTTTCTTACTTACATGTTTTGAACATCCTAAGATGAGATAAGCTCAGATGCTTCTACTACAAAGCTAATAGCTTTCTACTCTGACTCTGGCAATTCCATATTTTATCACCTGTCACAATTCAATGCAAGTTCTCTCTGTCTTCATTATATTGCATGACATCAAAACATTGATCAAGTATTTGGACAAATACCTGAACATATATTGCTCTTTCTTCTATTATAAAATATTTCCATTTGCATCTAAATATATTAACAGGTTGTTACACATTTTTCAATTAATTAGTATTCTAAATAAGACATGAACATGTTTTATTTGATCACACCTTACACAATAAAATTTATTAATTATCATAGTTCATATTAAAACAGTTAATGAATTTTTATCATTAAGATTTTTTTATAGTTTTATTTTATCAACACTGCTATTATCTGTATGAAAATCACCGTTATGCTGTTTTTAGTTGCAAAAGGAGTTACTACTTTGAGCTTTGCTATTTTGTGTATCATACAGAAATAGTATTATATGAAGTCAAAAGTTTGAAATATTTACTAGTATATTTACAGAAACTCAAACATTCTGATAAAGATAATTTACAGTTCTTTTTGTTGAAGGAAAAATATTCTAAAATATATAATAACATATATTTTAGAATATTTTTCCTTCAACAAAAAGAACTGTAAATTATCTTTATCAGAATGTTTGAGTTTCTGTTGTACAATTGTAACAATTTAAGAAACACTGCTTAAATTTTCAACATAATTTATTTCAGTGTTCATTAGTATTTTCTGAATGTGAATTAGATGATTTTTAAAAGCAGTAATAAAAGCAGTATATGAAATAAACTATATACAAACATTATCTAATATCTTTAGACTCATAATTGTGCTAATTTAGAATTGCATTGTAACACAGAAAAACTGTCCTTTGACATTTAATGACAATAAATAAAAACAATACAACTAAAATATTGCAGATGCTTTTCCATCATTAAGTAAACTATTTTTAGTTGTAATTTGTTTTTATTTATTGTATTCTGTCATTAAATTAACATCAAAAGATTTTTTTTCTGTTTATATAATGATGTGTTGTTTTTATCATTCTTTTCTTCTTATATTTAATTTTTTTAATATTATTCATTGATTAGATTATTAGTTTTTAATATGGAAATCTAAGCCCAATAAGCTTGTAATCAAAAGCACTTCTGGACCAACAAGTTTATTAGATAATAAAGAATGTTTTATGTAAAATTTAAAATAAAAAATTGTTTAAAAAACTATGATGAGAAGTCAAAACTTTATATATTTACTTATAAAAGGATTATTAAATCAATTAGCATCCATAATATTAAGTGATTCTAAACATCTTAATCTAATTATATATATATA
>NW_019384755.1:104219-114850 GCF_000671375.1 Centruroides sculpturatus | reverse complement strand
TTTCCATTCTTGTCATTTTTAATTCAATGAATTATAAATATAAAAATGAATAAAATAATAAAAATTAATATGAAATTTCATTAATTATTTATAAAATAAACACTAACTAAAGGTTTATCTGTTTCTTCTTGCTCATCAATCTGACTGATGTTTTCTGGAGTTAGAAGTCCTTTATCCTCTATTTCAAGAGATTCCTATTAAATTATCAAAATAAATAATTTAGCTAATTCATTTTACAAAAATTACCAAAATAAAATATAAATTAATTTAATAAATAATTTTTTTTAACGTAAAAGTTTTAGGAAATCATTTTAGAGTTACCAATGTCAAACAATATAAATTTGAAACATTGAGATTCACTTGCGTTCTTATGATGTCATGGTTGTACAAAATATTTCAATTTTTTGTAAAACCAATTTTTTCTAACAATTTCAAAACTAATAATTTAATCAAATACAGTAGTTCTTTTCATTAAATATTACATTCATATTAATGTATTTTAAACTTAATTTAAATTTGGATATAAATTTGATTACTATTGTATTCAACTAACACAGATTTGGAATATTGTAATTGGAAAGAGAAGACAAAAATAGCTTAAATTTTATATTTACATAAAGTACAGCATCTTAATTTCAGATCTCAATAAAATAAACATTGCTACCATTAACAACAAATAGTATCTACTGTATTAATTGGAATGTTTTACATCTGATCAGTACTGGCAAGGACAATCTTATCTTCCAAGAAAGAGTACAACAATAATCAGTTATGTAGTGTCATCTGTAACCACAAGTGAGTGACTTTCTAATGGTCCTAACAAATAAATGTAATTTCTAAGTTTGATTTTAAATAAATATTAGTGTATATAGAAAACAAGTATAGTGAATGCTGCTTATTTAAATCATGTTTATTATGTGGCTATATGCCATATATAAATTGTATATTTTGTGTATAATTGTATTATTTTATATTGTATATTCACTGCTTTCCCTCTTTCTGTCCTATTTGTCTAACCTTCCTGGAATATTCTCGTTTTACCCTTGCTTTGGTAAAGACATGACTAACCCTAGAAACAAAGGAGTGGAATGCAGCCACTCCTTTGTTTCTAGAACAAGAGGAAGAGGGCAAACATGTGGGTCATTCCAAGGTAGAAACCTGAAGGAGAGAGAGCAAAACGGAGTCTCCCCAGCATTGTATGGTAGAGACGAGAACCTTGAAACTGAGAAATAAAAAGGAATTAATTGTGAGAAACAAGACACATCAGTCCTTCAAACTATTATTTTGGAAAGTGACAAAAGTGAAACTAGCCACCAACCTAACAAGAGATCTCATCCATGAGACCATTTCAAGTAGCAACTTTTATTTAAGTGTTGCTTCTGGTAGAAATGTTTTTCTAGTCAGATCAATGTTGTTCAATATTGACTTCTGACTTACACTTTTACACTTACTATTTTGGTCTCCAAAAGTTATGTTATTAAACAAAACACAGTTGTTACATCTTGTTACCTCTGCATGATGCCTGCTTCATGACAATCTCTGCATTTTCAAGAATAGTTATTTCAGAAGTTAAAATCCTGTTGTGTTAGAAATTATTCCATATAACCAGTTCTTATCCTTATTGTAATGTCTACAGTGTCTACTGTGGCAGTCTGCCATGTTCTTCTTTTTGTCTTCACTATCCACCCCATTTCATATGGTCTTTTTCATCCTTTGTCCAGTGTTATGCTGTTGTTTGTAATCATGTCCAGATCAGCTCTATTGTTCAGTGTTGAATTCAGGACACCAGCTGAGGGGAACTGGTCTGAACAACATAAAGGAAATATCTGAAGGGGCTCAAACAGAGAAGTCATTTTGGGTCAAGTCTTGGACAAGGACAGAAGTGAGAAAAACTCAGGAGGACCAAGGTAGACAAACAGTGGAAGAAGTCTCTGAGCTCGAATGAGAACAGCACCATGAGAGAGTTTTTTGGAGAGGAACTACAAAATACAATACTANCACATATGTCATCCCAGTACTCACATATTCTTTTGGAGTTATACATTGGACTCACACAGGTCTCCAGCAACTCCAAAGGAAAACAAGAACAACACTTACTAAGCATAAACATCATCCTAAATCCACCACAGAAAGATTAACCCTTCCACGTAAAGATGGCGGACGTGGCCTGATTGACATAGTTAACCTTCACTACAAGCAAATACAATCACTGCAAGAGTTTTTCTACAGGAAACAAGAAACATCACAATTACATAAAGCAGTAACTTTAGCAGACTCAAATAGCACACCATTAAACTTACACTCACATCATACAGACATGACACAACACACAAAAAGTATAGACACCATCAAGCAATCGTGGGCTCGAAAGGCACTCCATTGCAGGCATCCTTATGACCTGGCCCAGGATTTTGTTGACAAAACTGCGTCAAACAGCTGGTTAGATCAGGGATGACTCTTTGGGGAGACGGAAGGATTCATGATTGCCATACAGGATCAGGTCATAAATACTAAAAACTACAGAAAACACATACTCAAAGATACAACACTCGCAAATGACACATGCAGAAAATGTCACATCATGCCAGAAACAATACAATACATTAGATCTGGGTGCAAGCTCTTGGCACAGACAGATTATTTACACAGACATAATCAAGTAGCAAATAAGACCAAGAGCCTGTAAACAAACACAAATTATTAGACATCCATGAACCATATTACAAATACATTCCACAGATAGTATTAGAAAACAACGTGCACAAAATGTACTATGACAGAGTCATAATACATATTGTATGTGTGTCATTGTCTGTGGAATGTATTTGTAGTATGGAATGTCAACATAATCAGAGATGAAACAATTTACCACAACAGATCAGACATCACAATCATTGACAAACACAATAAAATCACATACATTATAGACATATCCATTCCAAACACTCACAATATACAAAACATATTCACTGAAAAAATTAGCAAGTATACAGAACTCACCCAGAAAATAAGGCATCTGTGGAGGATGGATAGTGTGCTTATTGTACCTGTTGTTCTCTCCTGTACAGGTGTGATACCACACACACTACACAAAAGCCTGGGAACATTACAATTGAACAGAAATGCATACATCACACTACAGAAGGCCACTATATTGAATACATTGTTAGAAAATTCCTGAATACAGACACTGACACACTTATTTAATTTTTGTTTTTGGTTGCTATGCCTTGACTCTGATCTGGCATCGTACACAGCCACAGGTATCAACCGAGTATAACCCATTAAATACTGTATAATAATAATAAAGCATATTTATACATTGGATTTTTTGGGCTATATTTAGGCTAATCTATATATATATATATATATAAATGAATGTGTGTGTGTGTCTGTCCGTCATGCATTACCACACCGTTTATCCGATTGCCATGGAACTTTGGGAAGTTGTTTAATACACTCCCGCGAAGTACATTTATCCTATGATAGATGGCGCGCATGTATATGAGCACTGTGTGTTCTGTNAATTCGAATTGGTTCGATTATAGAACGATTGTAAACGTTCCAGAAAATTGATCAAATTGAAAATAGTTTGTTTGACTGGACGTAAAAATTCTCTAATTAGTCTGGAAACGGGGGACCTAATTCTTACATTCTGTGAAAACGGGTAAGATTGGCTATAATGTAATTATCTTAATCTTCACTATCGCTACTTTTTAAAAACCCAGCGAAGCGGGTCCTTGCAGCTAGATTCTAGATTACTTAGAAAAACACTCTTTTATATATATATAAAAAACTATATTACATACAAATGTACAAACAAATAAAAACCCAGCAAAGCGGGGTCCTTGCAGCTAGTATTATAATAAAGTTAAACAATTAGCCTCCATTTTCTTGGCCAAAAATTATGACTGAAAAATTAGACTTGTTTGCCGATTATGTAATCATTTATGTTTAGTTTTTTAGATAATTTTTAAAATAAAAATTGGATCGTAGATAGTATAAACATGTAAGTATTATATTTTAAAATAATGGTAAATTTTAATTTATTTTTTAATCAATGGAAATATATCTGGTACATTTTTCATTGTATATAACTTATATCATAAAAGAAAGTGCATGTGCTCTAAATATGGTATAGAACTATTTTATTTGTGGTTGTATATCGAAAATAAATTCCTAATATAAAAACACTGCCAAGCTAAGTAACAATGAATTTTACTGTAGTGGAAAGCCATTGATGGAGCATGATGGCCAATACAAAAGACACCAATGCAGCAAACATGTTAATGTATGTAACAGAGTGAGCTATAATATATACCCTAACATTTTTAGTAAATTTACTATTTTTTTTTTAATATTACAAATGAGTTATTAATGATAAACATGTTAATAAATTCAATATAAAATCAATCAAAACATAGTTCTTACCTTGCCATGTTTAACAATATAATCAAAAAGTTCCCCTCCAGAAACATACTCCATAATCATGAATATATCTGTTGGAGTACTAATAACTTGATATCTAATAAGAAAAAACATTGATTTTCTGGTAATTCATAATATATAATAATATAAGAAATTAAAATTTATTCTGTGACATCACCACTTACAATTTTATAATATGAGGATGCCTGAACAGCTTCAGATTTTGTATTTCTCTCCTTATTTTGCCAACGACATCAAGATTCTTTATTTTCTGTCTGTTTAAAATTTTGACTGCCACTTTGTGACCAGTAAGTTGATGACGTGCAGCTGAAAATGATTGAAAGGCAATGAAACAATTTGGAAAAATAAAATAAAATTACATTTACAAAGATGTAAGATGCTTACAAAATATTCAATAAAATAGAAATTATTGTTATAGTTATAGTATATATATATACACTACTATATAATTTATATACTATATATATATATAAAATTAGTAATATATATGTATATAATTAAAATATATATATGTTACCGGCAAAGTATGAAAAAAGGTTCTGATAAGGCTATTATATAAATGACATGCATTCCTCAAAAATACAAATGTTATTCTGAAAAAATAGAGTGCCATTAAAAAAATTTATTCAAAATATGTAAATAAAAATGAAAGTTGTACAAAACAAAATTTATGCCTTTCTTATTAAGGAAAACAAAATTTTCATATAAAAAATAAGAAATTAAAATTATTAATAGAACACTTACGTGCAGTGGCGTTACAGGAGTGGAGTTCCGGATATGGAAATTTATCCAACTTTTGAGAAAGATTTTTTTCCGCTAGCACTTTCAGTAGTGTAAAACTATCATCATCAGGCGGTACATAGAATTTGATAATTTAGGCTTTCCAAACGATATTCCGATGGTTTTTTAAATTTCAATATTGATCATTTTGAATGATATTCCCGATGGTTCAGCTGATTATGGTTTTCGAATATTATTTAAAGGTTCATACGTCATAGCACGTAGAAATGATGATAAATAAATATTAAAGTGAGAGATGTCTGTAAAAAGGCATAGTTCATGCAATGAACAAAAAGAGCTATTTATTTGGGAGACACTACATTTCTACTACCATACCATACAACTCCCCAACTCTCGAGCTCCCACAAATTTGGATAACAGCTTTCAAACAACTCAACCCAAGATAAAAATATTCCTTCATTGCTCATAGGCTTATTTTGCCTTGGTGCGCATACATGTGTGAACTATGCCTTTTTACAGACATCTCTCACTTTAATATTTATTTATCATCATTTCTACGTGCTATGACGTATGAACCTTTAAATAATATTCAAAAACCATAATCAGCTGAACAGTCAAGAATATCGTTCGAAATATTCGATATTGAAATTCAAAAAACCATCGGAATATCGTTTGGAAAGCCTAAACTATCAAATTCTATGTACCGCCTGATGATGGTAGTTTTATACTACTGAAAGTGCTAGTGGAAAAAACCTTTCTCCAAAAGTCGGATAAATTTCCTTATCCAGAACGCCACTCCTGTAATGCCACTGCACTAAGTGTTCTATTAATAGTATACGTCGGCGTGAAGTGCGAACTTATTATATCATAGAAATTAAAATTAACCTACTTGTTGCAACATGGTAGGCTTGAATGACATTTTAAATTACATTTCATTACATTTTTCACGCAAAGACATTTCATATTTTGGCACTTTGTTTTACACATACATTTTATACATGTGTAAAACAACATAATTATGTATGTTGTTTTACACATACATAATTACGTAATTTATTTAGAATTTAGCATTAAAAATAGCCCGATTAATTTACGGCATTCGGTTGGTGTCTTATTACACATACATTTGACGAATCCTTGGCCGCTTCCACTGGACTGAGCAATTGCAACTGACCGGAGAGGAATTTCATGATCAGGAATATCTTCAATTCTAAGCAAGTTCTTAGGGCATGAAGTGAATTGTGATCTCGCATATACTTGTTTTAAAATTCCTTCAGAAGTTTCAAGTCGGTAGAAACCATCCTCTGTCACACTCATTACAACTGCCAATACATTGCGCGAATCACCTCGCCCCTTGTCGACGTCAGGAATAGAAACTCCCACAGTAGTTCCCAAAGAAGCAGTGAGAATTTTTTTCCGAATTCATTTTCATTTTTTTGACTTGTATTTCCAGATTGATTTTAAAATTTATTTTATCTTCAATAGCATTTTCAGTTTTGAAACAAAGGGTGCACAAAATATCCATTTCATCATCTTTACTAGCATGGCCACAGAAGGTATGAATTTTTTGACGACATTTTTTGCATGCAAGTGCATCACTCGTTTCCTTTAAACACACAACGGGTATCAGAAACGGAAATCTTTTCGGTAAGCATGTCTTCATCATGTTGGTTTAATCCATTAGCGACTATAATCTCATTCATGTTTTTTAAAACAGGCTCTTTTTGCATAATCTGATTAGTTTCATCTTTTTCCATTGTTTTGACGCTTTCTATTACTTTCTCTAGCTGTTCCTCTGTATTTATGTCTTTTAAAACGTCTTCTGGTAGAAAACACGATGTAAGCCCTACTTTAGGCTTGCAGTCAAAAAGAGCGTCGTATGGTGTTCTTTTGATCCCAGAATGATAAACTCTATTTTTCATAAATTGAACGAAACGTAGTCTTTCACTCCAGCGGTCAGATTTGTTGGCCTACATCCAAGCATATTTTCGATATCTTGATTAGCTCTTTCGACACTACCCTGGCATTGTGAATGGCGAGGCTTCCCATGGACGATCTTCAGTGCTGGCCAAAACTTCTTCAAGCTGGTCACCACATTATTGGCAAATTCCCTACCATTGTCAGACTCCAAGCAACGAGAATATGTCCACTAGGTTGTAGGGTACTTCTTCAGCTCTTTTTGACGTTATAGACTTAAGAATCACAAATCTTGTNGACGTTAGAGATTTAAGAATCACAAATTTTGTGAGATGATCTTGGTACACCATAATAAATTTGTATTCTCTATCAGGCTGAGACTGAAAGTCAATAAGATCTACACGAAAATGGGAATTAAATTCAGAAAAAATCAGGTTTCACAACAATGCCCTTTTTAATACCTTTCTGTTTTTTCTGGCAAGGTTCACAAAGGTGGATGTACAGTTCAATATCATAACGTGTAACGGTTTTGTATTTGGTTGAAAGTTCTTTCAACATTCTATCATGTCCTCCGTGTCCAATAGCCATATGAGCTTCATGAAGTATGTGAAATAACTCTGAGTCTGTGACGTAATACTGTATAGTACTGACACCTTCTTTAACAGGATAAATGAGTTTACTTTTGTTTTCTACAATCATCACATCATAGCAATTTAGCAACCAATAGTCCCTGGGTTCCTTCTTAGTAGTCATTTTGGCTTTTTGTACATCATTTATTAACTTCTGGTAAGTAGTTTCAGTTAAGAAAATACTGTTTTTTGCAGCATTAACTCGAATTTTGCACAGTTCATCATCGAATCGTTGTTTCATGTCTATAGACCATGACACCTTCTACAACACTACAGCTTGCTCCTCCATTTTCATGAAGCACAGTAAAAAACTAATTTTTTGTTGAACAAATTTAAGTAAAATTGCATATTTTGACACTCCTGAACAAACTGCAAAGTGCAACTGACAAATTCTAAGCCCGAGGCGCGCATTAAAAGACACATGCCTTGCCACGTGATATTCAAAATGAAACAGAGACGTATTTCATACTTTGCTAGTTTCTCATTTGGCATTCTATAGAATGCCTAGAAAATTTGTAAAATATGAATCATTTCATAGATTGCCAGCTAGTTTTAGGCATTATATACAATGCCTAGGCATTCTATAGAATGCCGGATTTCGAACTTTGCCGGTAACANATAGAATATTTATTTATTTTTTTAAAAAAATAATACATTTTATAGAGAATATTGTCTTTAAAACAAGTAAAAATTAGACAAGCATTGCCAATTTTATGAGGTCAATACTAAAGGATTTAGTTACGACACCAATGTCTTAACTAAATGAAACCCAAAATGTAAAGTAAATGTCTCTCTGATAAAGACAATCTAAATCAATTATCTAAAAAAGATTCTATGTACACAATTAAGTTTAAAAAAAAAAAATCAAACAGCTGCCAAATTTGCTGTAACTGGATTCTTATAATCAAAAAAACCATTCGATTATAAGAATCCAGTTACAGCAAATTTGGCCTGAAGAAGAGCCCAGGAGGGGCATCGAAAGCGTCTGCCAACCTGTATTTGAATTTTTCACGCCAGATATTGGTTACAGAGTGTACATTTTTTGTCTTATATGACCCAGTGTGGGGGAAATTTTTGTTTTATCATATTACTACATTTTTCAGCATTTCAAATTGCAAGAATTCTTAGCTATATAATATTTTTAAGAAAATTAAACAGAAGAAACATCATCTGCTTCACATATACATATTAATGAAAGCTGTTAATTCTAATTATTAATCTTAGTACAAGAAGGTAGGCTAACTACTACTTTTAGGCCAAATTAGGTTCTTTAACAGACTTAAAACAAAGCCAAAGAATAATCAAGTAATTTAAATTTCTAATTCAAAAAAAAAAAAAATTTTTTCAGTAATGAGTTACATGACTTTCCCAGAAACAGTTAAAACTGTGCACGATGCTATCTGTTATCAGATTTTATTAAAAAAACTTTTATATTATTATTATAAAATAGCAAAAAGCNCAGATGCATTTTTTTCATTTTTGCGGGAAATCGAACATATTTTTAGAACCATCTAAAAATTCTCTAATTAGTCTGGAAACAAGGGGACCCAATTCTTGCATTCTGTGAAAACAGTTAAGGTTGACTGTAATGTAATAATCTTTATCTTTGTTATCGTTACTTTTGCCCGAGCAACGCCGGGCCCACCTGCTAGTTTCCTAATAAGCCTTCTTTATTCAATAGTTGTAATAATAAGAATCTAGTTTTAATTAATATAATTTTAAGTAATTGGATCATCGTGTTGGACAAAGAACTACACGTGCGCATTCTTTGTCGGGAGACTATATTATAGAGTGATTGAATAATTAATTGTGTGAATTATTTGGTGGGTGTAGCATTGTTGGTATCCTTTGAAACCTGTATCATAACGAGCAAGTTAAGAAAATTATTGTATTTTATTTTATTTTATTTATTTTTGATTTTGTGTCTTTGTCTCACTTGTTGGTCTCACAATTATTATCAGCTTTTTATTGAAGCTAAGTTATTTCCAACAATTCTCAAGGTCTGTATACTATACTGTATCCATTTTAATTTTTATTGTCAGTATCACATATAAAAAAGCAATGACTATCATAGAAAGCATAGTACATAAGCCAGTTGACCAGGAAGATCTTTTGTTGGTCTGTTATTAATTGTTGTTGTCGAAACCGTGTTGTATTTATGTATTGTATACTGGCACAATGAAGTGACTTTTCTTCAACACTAGGCAAGTTTCAATGTTTATTCAGTTAGAATGTTTTGCTATACATCTACGTTTCAATGTTTTGCTATACATCTACGTTTCGGGCATTTTCCCCTCCTCAGCCAACTAAATATATATAAAATATTATATGGATACAACCAAACACAAATAAAAAACTAAAAAACGTACAAAAAATTTTTTGTGAAACATACCTCATTCGATACAAACATCAAATATACAGTAGAACACCAGACGACCCATAGGTTCACATAACGTTTTCACCATAAAATCCGTTTTATTTTTACAATAACATAATTTGTAATCTTAATTTTTACTACATGGACAAAATAATTGATAAACTTTACAGATTTAAAATCTAAAAATTACAAATTTCAACTATTACCTAAAGTCGTACCATTCTTATCCGTTCTTTCAAGCGTATCTCATAAGCCTTTCCTGTCACACCGTCAACTAGTTAGACGATTTGCATATATTACGATGTGCCGTGATTTGATGAGCTAACAGGTCAATCAATAAACATTTGTAAGCTTGGAGGAAAATATAAAAACTATTTTTTGATATTGTAAAGCACCATTATCTTTTAAATTTTATCCTGCGTATTTTCCGAACCTTCGTCCGTTTATCCAATTTACATATGACATCAGTACAGCACTTTTTTTGTATTAAAAAATTTTTTTTAAATATTATTTAATTG
>NW_019384755.1:60862-103951 GCF_000671375.1 Centruroides sculpturatus | reverse complement strand
GTTCGGAAAATACGCAGGGTAAAATTTAAAAGATAATGGTGCTTTACAATATCAAAAAATAGTTTTTATATTTTCCTCCAAGCTTACAAATGTTTATTGATTGACCTGTTAGCTCATCAAATCACGGCACATCGTAATATATGCAAATCGTCTAACTAGCTGACGGTGTGACAGGAAAGGCTTATGAGATACGCTTGAAAGAACGGATAAGAATGGTACGACTTTAGGTAATAGTTGAAATTTGTAATTTTTAGATTTTAAATCTGTAAAGTTTATCAATTATTTTGTCCATGTAGTAAAAATTAAGATTACAAATTATGTTATTGTAAAAATAAAACGGATTTTATGGTGAAAACGTTATGTGAACCTATGGGTCGTCTGGTGTTCTACTGTATATTTGATGTTTGTATCGAAGTGAGGTATGTTTCACAAAAAATTTTTTGTACGTTTTTTAGTTTTTTATTTGTGTTCGGTTGTATCCATATAATATTTTATATATATTTAGTTGGCTGAGGAGGGGAAAATGCCCGAAACGTAGATGTATAGCAAAATGTTCTAACTGAATAAAGATTGAAACTTGCCTAGTGTTGAAGAAAAGTCACTTCATTGTGCCAGTATACAACTGTTATTAATTGTTTGTCAAACATTTGGTAAGCTTGAATTACTTAATATATCTGATAATTTCATTATAGTCACACTTAATTACAACAAGGATTTATTTTATGGGATATCGCAGTTTAATGCTAATTCTTATTTATCTAACTGTAACAGTTTGATAGTGGATTTTGAAGGATACATCTCTGATTATGTAAATAATGATGATCTTTTAATACTAGAAAACATTGATGCTAGAATTGCCAATGAACTAGATTCACTATAAATTAGTTCTAATACAAATTTTTATAACTCTCGTTCTTTTAGCGATATAGTTCTTAATAAGAGAAAAAAATATTTATGTTTAATAAAATCTTTTTATTTACTAATTCTAAATGATCATTTTATAATTGATTTCCCTGCTAAATATACATTTGACTCTATCATAGGTATTTCAATTATAGATTTGATAATTTCAAATTCTAATCTAGTGGATAACTTGAATAATTTACAGCTTTTAAATAAATTTAATTCTGATCATATTCCTATCTCAGTAAGTTTCAAATTTTAGAGTCACTTTTGGCTTATATCTTTTTCATCCAAGATTAAGTAAATTAATTGAAAACTCTCAAAGTTAATGACTAGTCTTTTATTGTGAATTCTAGATATAATGGGATTAAAGAAAAAAAATTTTTTTGGACTCTTGAGCTTTCTATTCAGCATTGCTGTCTTTACTGATAGAATCAGCATCTTAATGTGATAAGTTGACTGAGCATAGATTTTTGACTTTATATGGAAAAATTCAGGTTGATTGTGATAGTTTGAAGTTAATTGCATCTTGAAATCTTTTAGAAAGGATAGAACTAAGGAGGGCTTTCTTAGTCCTTTCTTGGCTATTAATCTTGCTTTACATTTTGATAATTATAGTCCACTATTAGATGACCTAATTTATTTTGAAAAATTAGTTTGTTTTGAGTTTTTTGCAAAATAATAAGACCTCTGGTCTTGATAAAATTTAAAATAAAATGGTAAAATATCTTTCTCCCAATATTTTGGTGGACTTGATAACAATGTTTAATGATTTTAAGTTAAATTGTAGATTTCCTTCCTCTTGGAGGAAAGTGTGTTTAAAAATGTTATATAAGAAAGGTCCCAGATCAGTGTCAACAAATTACAGACCAATATCCTTAATCAATGTACTTAGAAAAATCTTTTCTTCCATATTGGTAAACCATCTGAATCTTTGGATTGAGGAATTTATTATTATATCCCTGAATCAGGGAGCTTTCTTCAAAAATGGGGTGTTGGCTATAATCTGTTTATTCTACAGGGAATTATTCAGTCAGTGTTTTCAAAAAACACCGTAAGTTATATGTAGAATTTATCAATTTGAAAAAAGAATTTGATTCTATAGATCACAACATTTTATGATGGAAACTTGGTAAGTGGGGTATCTCCAATTCATTTAATTATTTATTCTAACAGCTATTCTCCAATACCAGTTACATTATTGAGGAAAATGTTATCAGAATGGATTCTTGGACATTGAATAAAGGATTACCTCAGGGTGAGCCTCTGAGTCTTTCTCTCTTCAATTTATTTATAAATGATTTTCCAAATTCTATACAGAAAAATATAATTATGGATAAAATGTTGTCTTCACAGATTGAGTTTGATTGTCTTTTATATGCATATGATATTATGTTGCTTTCTAATTCTGTTGTTTCTCTTCAATCAAAGCTTAATATTTTGGTTGATACTGTAGAAACAATGGTTTGACAATCAATGAAAATAAATCAAAAATACTGATTTTTCAGAGCAGAAAAATTTCAGAACGCTGATATTTGAATAATGAATAAAAATGAACCATCTATAACTTCAAAATTCAATTGATAGATTATAAACAATGGGTGGTTTTTGTAAAGTTTGGTGTCCTGTTCAACTAGTCAGCAGCTGATATTGATAGAAACATAAGAAAAGCATTATATCATCATGCCTATTCAGCAGCACTACTTGTTGCTGGGTTGCTGAAACTAAAGATGGTAAAATGGACATTGAAGAGGCATGAGGAAGAGACAGAAGTGACCACTGACAAGAAGAGAATTGCATCAAAAAAATTAAAGAATTTTTGAGGGAATCTAAGGACTGGAGTCTGCAAACTATTAAGGCAAAAACTTGCATTCCACACAAAATGGTTTGGTTTATATTAAAGGAAAAACTTGATCTGAACAGTCATGAAACTTGGATTCCAAACACATGGACAGAGGACAAAAATTGAACCAAACTGCAGCATATAAAACAAATTTGCTTGAATTTCATAAGATAAGGAAGCTCCTTGAGCATACACTTTCAATTGAGATGATGTGGATTTCCATGTACTAATCAGCCAGACAAGGATCCAAAGTTTGGATACACCCAACTAAACCATGGAAATTCAAGTTAAGAGAGGCTTTCAACAAAAGAAGAGGATGCTCTTAATGGCCATGGATTAATAAAGCCTGATGCTGTCCCCTAAAAGATGCCAAAATGTATGCTTTGCATGTATATCGACAACATTTCCAGAAACAAATGAAAGGTCAGTTTATTATTTGTACAGCAGTTCCACCTTGAAAGAATAATAAGTTTTTATGGCCATGGATTTTCATGGAATTACTTTTTGGTGGCTCTTGCTTGAAAAAGACAACTGTGATTGCCTAAACCTATAAGGACTTTATTAAGGACTATATCAAAAAATGGAAAGTAAAAACAACACAGAACATCCCATTATTGTTCATGACAATGCTAAATCCCATGTTGCTAAATTAGTTCAGTACTATATTACTTGGATGAAAGAATTTCACTTTGGATTCAATATGTCTGTTCATCCAATCTTCAGCCATGTAATTTAAACTGCTTCAGTCCTCTTAAAGTTGCCATAAAGGATACTAAATATCAAAATTAGGATGAGATTGAAACTGTATTAAATAATGTGATCCAGCATGATTCTATTACATGGCCTCTATCAATGTGTTAAAATGCTGCCAAGGTGAAGGGAACAAGTCATTGCACAAGAAGGAAACTATATTTAATTATTGAAAATTTCAATATTTTTGATCTTATACCTTTTATTTATTTTAATAAAATCACCGATTGCTTTGTTCTGATCATCATGATAATTGTCTATTATATTCCAGAGATGTTACTAAATTTTCATTTAACAATTTATTGAAAATAATGCATTAAATCTAAATTTTTACATTATACCATGATAAATTTATGGAAAAACTTCCATTAATTAATTAATTACTGATCAACATACCAATGTTAATTCTTGATCTTCATTTTCTTCGAGATGATTAGGTAATGCTTTCTTTTTCAAAGATTCATTAACAGGAGCCGATATCACAAGACTGGGAACAGAATTTTCTGGTTCAATTTTCGCATGCTTGGGTCCATTCTTCTCTTGATCTTTCATCAATGAAGGTATTGAAAACTTGCGTTTTCTCATTATCACAATACTCTAAAAGCAAATATAAATGCCTAATTTAATTTTAAAAATTTAATTTAATTTAAATGTACACATTAATAAATTTACAAATAAATAATCAATAGAGAGGTTGCGGCTGTCGTATTCAGCCCGAAACGTGAATGGTAGATGGTCGAGTGCCACCATCTGGCAATTCTAGACGGTCGATAATGGCGTTCACTACATCTAGCATGGAGAGTAGAAGATTGGTTTAAACTTCTTTTTTTTTTGTGTTTGGGGTTAAAATTACGACCTATTTTATTAAAATAATAATTATTTAAGCATTTACGAATAATATTGTACAGAAACAGACAATTTTAATCCAGAAATTATTTAATTTTCAATTTTTTAGCAAGTGATGTGAAGTGAATTTACATGTATTTAAATATAGAATTTACATGTATTTGCCTTCATAGTAGTTTATCTTAAGGTAGGTTTGTTCTTCCACGGCATCTTCTACCATCAACAGCATAATACGTTTGTAAATTTTCTAAAAATTAATTTTCCGAGCTGCTTTCAAATTTACATAAGCCACTACTTCCCTCCGCAAATGTATGAGGTAGGCCAATTGTTTGTTCATACGGTAGGAGACACCACACTAATTAAAAATAATTATTTAGTGTTATTAAACATCCTATAAATACTTTAAAATAGTTTAATTTGTTTATTTACCTTCACTGGTAACCCTCAATGTTAAATGTATCTGCCATTTTTTCAACAAATTTCCTGTGAGTCAATGTGTGACGTTCACTGAGTCATGTGATGTTGTGAATGTGCGCTGCAACAATTTTTTCTTGGAGTTAAAATGTAAACCGTGTACTTCTGCTTGCCATGTACAAGTTCATTTGTACTTGGGGCCGCAACCTCTCTAATAATAAATTTTGATAAATTTATCAATACTTAAATGTAAAGTGGGGATGTCATTCTTTCCCACACTAAACGTTTGAAAATCTGAAGACCCCAAAATTGTCAGATGTGTCAATGCATAAGTTGGTGATTTTCTGCTGATCTTTTTACATGTAATTACACCACACTTAATTGCCACTCCTTGAATTTGATGATTTTGAAAAATCCTGTAGTTATCTTTTCTGTAAATGCCAGAATTCGACATCACACATTTAATTTACAAGATACTATTTTGTTTACAAAACAATATTCTTGATCAGGCTCCCCTATAGAGCTATCCAAACTATACAATCGTATGGACTAATCAGAAAGGAATTCAGCTGGAAATAAATGTTGGGAGGACTGAGATATTTCTCACAAGGACGTGAAAATGATTTTTCTGTATTTTTTGAGCACAGAATAAATCTGTGAAAACATTTAAACTGTTGTGAGGTTCTGGACTAAAGTCCAAAATTGGGTTGATTACATAATATATAAAATCGTTGAACCTAGATTAAAACAAAGTGAGAACAAAAGAACAAAGGTTATGTACGGGAGAAATAAATGTAGCTATCAAAATAAAGTGATGTGGAGGTGAGAAAAGGCATCCCAGGATGACTCTTGCATGTGTTAGACGATACATCAACATCAACCGAGAGATCAAGCCTTGACATCAACTCTCGTATAGCAACAGATCGAAGTTAGGGTAAATTGGAAAAAAGGGGAAGGTTTGACAGTTGGGGAGACATCACATATGGTCATTAAAATTCTGAACTGATGGAGAAAGGAAAAGTAAACAACGGACTAAACAGAACCTTAGTTAGAACCTTAACAGAACAAGTGCAAAGTTCTTGATTTTGTCTCCTGGTTAGAGGTGAAGGATGGTATCAGGTAAACTTTCTAAAATGGACCTTCCCTGTAACCCTATAACACTGTATCCAGGTGAAAACCAAGACCATTTCGGTCTTTGTTTTCACCTCGATACAGTGAAGAGACCAATCAGGGAGCATGATAGGGATTAGAAATGACAACTTGTCATGAAATTCTATAAAAACCCCAATTTTAAGGTCAGGAGAGGCAGTCTCTCCCCTCTGGATCTACCTAACTTTACTGTGTGTCACCAACAGAGCCTCCTCATCTGTCTCATCTGCTAGTGCAAGAACCAACACCCAAATTTCATCACAACCTCTTTCCTATCCAACAAACAACTCTTCTCACCTGCTCCAGGGCTGTGGTCATCCAGAACAAATGCATACACTACTGGAAACTGAACTTTTCTCAACCCATTGACTCTGAGAAGACACTGTGTTGGAAAATTTATAGTGTATCAGAAGTAAGACATGTAACATATTTTTCTCTTCAATACACAGTTTTGTAAAGCCAATGCCTCCAATGCTACCACCCACATACACAAAATGCTTAGATCATCCCTGACATGGAAATAATGTTCCACCCATTAGTTGGCAAGCTCATATGGTTGAAGGTCATATTGCCCCAGGCTATCTCATGGCAACAAGCATTCAAGGTCATAGCAACTTGCAGACAATGCACATCATGTATAGTGAATATCCATGACATCAATTTTACCTCTTGTAACAATTGTGAGACCTCCATGGTGTCATTTTTGATGATCTGATGTCATCAAAAATGACGTCAGTGCAGAAAATTTCCACATTATGCATATGATGTGAAAATAAGAAAAATTTGAATGCAATTTCATGTGTAAGGCAGAAATTTTCCACAGTGGTTTTTTAAGGTTCAATGATAAGCAGAAAAATTTTTTTTGACCAAAATTTTTATAGTCAAAAGGATAGCATGTAGCATGACGATGTCATGGAAGCACAGCTAAGTAACTCAATTTGTGAAAAATCACATTTTTCTCACCCTTTCCAGCAACAATTGTTTAATAAACAAAATTTTTCAGCCACATTCAGGGACCTGCAGGTTAAGCATATACAAAATCAAATGTCTATCTATAGCAAGTTTAACTAAACCTGTAATAATATTTCTATAAATATACAATATATAAGATATTAGTTTCAAAAATAATAATGCCAAAGAAAGTTGGCAATGTTCCAAAGTTTGAGCTTGCTATAGGCATTTGATTTTGTACACACGTAATCTGATGCAGGCCCCTGAATGTGGCTGAAAATGTTTGTTTATTAAACAACTACTGCTGAAAAGTGTGAGGAAGGTGTGATTTTTCTGTGTTATACATTAGTTCCTGCTTAAAAATTGAATAAGTTGATGAAAAATTCCCACAAAAAACTAATAGGTGTAGAAATTGCTCTAATGAATGTAATCATGTGTTAAGGATATAATCCTTTATGAAAATTATTAGTTTTCATAAATAACCATCAAGTAATCAAGTAATATATCAAGTAATAAATAGATAAAACTGTATTTCAAATAATACTTACCTGATAATGTTGAACTTGTGCAGGTCTTGGCCTTAAGCAATCTTCCCACCCATTGGATCCACGTTTATAAGGAGAAGAAAGAAAAAATTCTTTTTTTTTCTTTTTGTTAAATGAAGGTATATTTTCTTGAATTTCAGGTTTTAACTTTGGTGACAATGGCATCAATTCCTCAAGAACAGGAGGTTCAGGCGTTGGATGATTTTCAGAGAGGATGTTTTGCTCTAACATGTCTGATTCCATAGCTGTACATGATGGAAGTATTGGTAATCGTGATCCAATACTTAAATCTTCTGGGATCAATTGACTGTCATCAATACAATGTAACTGATGATGTTTGGACTTTTTTGATTTAGTTCTTTTCTTTTTCTTGTAACTGAATATATTTTTACATTTACTTTTTTTTTTCTTTTTCTTTTTTTTGCTTTGACTTGATTTTTGTACATATTGTTTCAGATATGCCTAAAATTATGAAAAATTTTGATAAATATTCCTTTATACATATAAGATATCATTCAATAACAGAAATAAAAATCCACATTGCTTTTAGGTAGCCAAATGTTTTCTTACACACAAAACAATTCAGATGAATAAAATTTGGGCTGCATTGTTATGAACAAGAAATGATATATAAACAATGACTCATAACCTAATTTTAATTGAAGTTCTTGCAAATGTTGAATGTTCTATCAGATATTCAATATTTAAATGCTATAATCTATTTCACTAAGTTAAGTCTGGATCTGAAGGAGTTTGAAAAATGCTTAGTACAAGGAAATAAAAAGATCTATACATAAGATCGTATTTTGTTCTGTGTGTGGACTATGAAATTGAGAGTGGAATACAATATAATCGATAAATTTCATTAGTTATACATGCTCATTGTTATTTACTTTATCACTATTTTGACCAGTTTTGCATTTACTTGTAGACAAATATTACTTTAAAGATTATAATGATAAAATGTTTATCCTACTTAAAGACTTTATTTAAAACTTGAATTTTAGTTAATTTTATTCTTTTGTTTTGTAATAGTCTTATTTTGATTAATTTTAAATACTTTTAATATTTATATTTACACATTAATATAAAAAAACTGTTGTTTGATTCTATAATATTGAACATTCTATTGAATATTGATCTAAACATTCTATTCTGTAACTGAAGCTGACCTAAAAAACCCAAAATTATTTTTACATGTAATAAAAATTTTGGCTACTTGAAATGAAATGTGAATTTCAACCATAAAACATTCCAGTAACAGAATGATTCTTTGAAATGCTCTACATTCAAAAGATCCAAAATAATATTCGTGTCAGTAAATGATTGTGCTTTTTTGAAAAATTTTGTTTAGAAGCACTGAAGATGGCTTTTAAAAGGTTGAAAATGTTCCAATATTAAGATCTGTTGGCTGAAGTTATAGGTTAGTTAGTGTTTTAATATTATATATTGTCAATTTGGAAGTGTTAAGATACTGTGGTGATGCCTGCCAGAAATTCTATTAGTTGCTATTCATTCAAAAATTTATTCTTGTTCTATGTTTAAATAATTTTGTAGTGCTCTGTCACTATTTTTGTTTCCCAGCCTTATATATATTAGGTACTTTGTAGTCATTCATATTGAGTTTTCTACCTTTTGTCAAGTTACTAGTATATTTATATTTGTATTTTTTTTCATTTATCACACACCACCTTTGACGGCTTTGACGGTAGTGGTGAAGACTCTCAAGCCCCTGACCATGAGGACGACAGTGAGAAGGGTTGCCATCGATGACTTGGAAAGTAGGATGACTTAACAGATTTTTTTCATTTGGGAAGAGAATCCATTTGCTTCGAGGAACAATTGACTATTGAGTCAAGGACTTTTGTGGACATCAAAGAAGATTAAGGAAATAACCTTTATCTAAGGTTATTTTGGTGTTTTTCTTTGTTAATTGTTGGGTATCAATTGTACAGTTATACACTAGTAACAATGGACATCGGGTTATGCTAGTAATGATAAGTATATTAATGGAAACTAACATGCAATCATCACTGTAAATATTGTAAATATCTTTTTTTTAGACTAAGTATCACTATAATTCCTAGTAATAAGTATATTAGAGTTATGGGGTGTTAAGCCCCTAGTGTATGTTACATGAGTGACAACTTAAGGAAGGTTAGATCTGCATGCTGTACATTAATTTCTGTATCATAAAGTAGTTGTTTAGAATTACTTATTGTGTGACCTCCTTTTCTTGTATCTTAATATCCTTACCCAACACTAAGTCTGAATCTTGGTGATCCCCAGACACTACAATTTCAAACTTTAAATTTCTTTATGTTCTAGAACAGCATTGGGGAACTTATAGCCCACTGGCCAATTCCATCCCTCAAACTTATGTAATCTGCCTCAGGGTTGTTTTCAAAATATATAGTAGAATATCATTTTAACAGATTGCAGAACAACGGATTTTTTTTCCAAGTCCCATCAAATCAGTATAATTTTACCTCCTTTTAGTGGATCTGTAACTCAAAATAATAGATTTTTTCTATCCATTGAGATCATCCATTGTAAACTTCACATTTTTTCTATGCTTAGTTAATATTTGTTTAATTTATAGAATTCAACGATGCACTTGTCACATCTGGAATACATCCAGTACAATTGAAGAAATGTACAAACAAAGTCAGTAGGCTGATATGATTGAGGAGGAACCACCTAGTAAACATTCTGATGCTGGTCTAAGTGTAGTGCTGAAATTTAGCAAGGCCATCGAGTCTTTCCAAGGTATGAAGACCTTCCTTTCATGTTTCAGCATAAAAGAACAGAATGTACGTGACATTAATATCAAGTAATTGTATTAATAGGCAGAAAAGCAGCATCAAAACAAATTAGAACAAATTTTTTAACAAATTGTGAAGTCAAGTGAAGTGCTAATGAGCTATGCAATCTTGTAACAAACATGTTTCTATAGACTAAAGAACAGAGATCTTGAGAGATTGAATAATTTCAAGTACTGGCATTTCTTATATGTAGGGGATTAAAACACAATTTTTTGAACAACAGATATTTTCCTGGGTATTTGGGAAATCATTGTTTGTGATATAATGGATTCTCAGAACAACAGATGATTTTCAGTGGACCAAGCAATCCATTAAAACTATATTCTACTGTATGTATAAGGACCTTGAATAAGTTCTCGCTGTTTTCTAACAGATGGCGTTACCAGAACCACGTGTGTTTATTTTTAGATGGTGACGCATCTGTAAGGAAGTACAATAAGCGACCTTGAAATTCAGTAGTGTAAACAACTTATTTTTTCATTGTGTTAAACATGTCTAGTTTTGTGCCAAAAAAAGAGTATTTGCAGGGAATTTTATTGCACTATTTTATTCAAAAAAAATCTGCAGCTGAAGCACACAGAATTCTTGTTGAGACTTACGGCGACCATGCTCTGTCGGAAACAACATGCAGAGATTGGTTTAGACGCTTCCAAAAATAATGATTTTGATGTTGAAGATAAAGAACGATCTGGTGCACCAAAAAAGTTTGAAGACAAGGAATTAGAGGCATTACTTCATGAAGACTCATGTCAGACGCTAGCTGAACTTGCAGAATCATTAGGAGTTGATCACACAACAGTTTCGAAACGTTTAAAAGGATTANTTACCTTTAAAATACAATTCTAATAATAATGAAAATAACATAAGGTTATTTAATTTTAATGTGAAAAATGTGCACGATTTTCTTTGCACAACTTTGTAAAATCTGGTTGCTTTTTGGTCAGCTTCAGTCTTGAGTCATCTTTGAGTTTAAGTCAGTGACGATGTTTAGTTTTCATGTTTGTCATGGCCGAAAATCCACTCACGCAGAGGTACATTGTGCAAAATGGTAGTAAATATTTTATTGCCACTTCACTGACACGATGATAATGATAATTGTACAATTAACACAAATTGTGTTAATTGTACAATTTTTGTTTCTTGCATAAGAATTTTGTTTAGGTATTGTCATAAATGCATTTTTTTGATAAAATTTTGAGAATATTTTTAGTTATAAATAAATGAATTTGTGCATTCCACATCATGTTGTAAATTGCCAAATTTTTGATGGTCCACCCATTATCTTTTTGATTGCTTCATCTCATGCATTTATATTTTAAATTGACCGATTTTAGATTGCCGTGAATACCCCGTCATGCAATTTTGCATACCCCTGGGGTACGCGTACCACTAATTGGAAACCATGGCAGTAGAGCATCAATTATCTGAATATCAATTAACTGAAACATCAATTAACCAAAAGTTTTCCAGTCAACAAATTTAAATTTCCGCTAGTGCTGTGGCACTGCAATCTTTGACTGTGTCTTGGGCTACTCCAATATTATTTTTGTTGGTGTGCATGTTTTAGCTGGCAGCACTGGCATGACCACGAGAGAGTACTTAAGGACGTGCCAGGATTTGAACGAATTTCAACATGGGATAGGTTAATATATTTTTTCATACATAATCAGTTATCCGAAAAATCGATTTTCTGAACAACCCCAGTCCCCAAATGATTCGGGTAATCGATGCTCTACTGCAGGGCTTCTTAAACTATGGGTCACGACCCCATTTGGGGTCGCTTAGCGAAATCTTGGGGTTGCGAGATTTTAATGCAAAATATTGAAAATAATTTGTGAGAGTTTGAAAATGGCATGCTTTGTGTCACTTCTGGTGCAGCGAGACAATGATTTAGCAACACTGTAGTGTGAACTAGAGTAGTGTTGTCACTTTTCAGTGTATTCAGTTGTCTCTGTTCCATTGTAACACAAGAGTGAACTGTGGTAGTACACCATTATTGTTTTTGCAAATTTGTATATATCTTTATTTTATATTTTTTTTGGGTCGCGAAAAAAATCACAGTCGTAAATGTGGTCGTGAATAAAAAAGTTTAAGAAGCCCTGCTCTACTGTAATGGTTACAGAAACTGTATAAATAAGGATGGTGTGATAATATCTACAGAATGGCAATCATCGGTGAACAACTCTCTGAAAGAAAACAATACTACAGAAATAAAAAATGCACATGTGATTCCCATCCATTATCCATTAAATTAAAAATTGATAATATTTAGGATTACATTTTAGATAAAAGTTTCTATTATTTAATAATATTTGCTATAGATAAGTATGTATAATTTCAAATAATCCCACATTCATTTAAATGCTAAGAAAAACAATCTCAAAAATATCCTAAATTTGGAATTCTCAGTCTAAGTTTACATTTCTTCTGTGTAAGCCTCACTCACACAGAAAATGGCCAAAAACATTTGCTATTGTAAAAATTAAAAGGCATTTTCCTGCTGGAAGTGTGTTAAAATTTTTTGCACATTATTGAATAATTATTAAATCTGGAAGAATGGACTTTGACTTTGAAGGAATTTTTAGTTGCTTCTGAAGAGAGACAGTCGCTCATATCTGGCAACATGCCAATAAGGTATATCCTGCAGACGCTTCAACATTTCAAAAATTTTATTTATGGTTTTTAGATGCCATTTGTATTAAGCCCAATGAGTTTTACCACTAGTTTTAATAATAATAATAATAATAACTATACTAACTAAATATCAATAACATTAAAATCACATTATTCTGTACATACGAAATTTTGAACATATTTTTAAAACATTTTGATAATTTCTCATTTACAAGTTTTGTAATAATTTCTAATAATTAAAGAATTTAAAATGTATGTGAAAAAATATTTACTAGCTAAAACTTTAACTATAAAACTTATTGTTACAAGCCAACTAATGCCATATGTCATTGTACTAATAAATTATGAAACAATTTGGTACCTCCCTCTAGTATAAATTGTTTCATAATTTATTATTATAGACATTTTATAGTCTGATGACATACAGTATTGGTTGGCTTGTAATTTTATAATGTATTAGGTCTTAGAGATGTTGGTTTAAAACTTATTGTATTTAATACATTGAATACTTTAACAGTTTTTTCAGGATTCTTATTAAAATTTCAAAAAACAGTGAAAACATAATCAGTATTTCATATCATCTACTGACAACATTAACAACTTCCAAAATTGTCTATTTCAATTAAATTGTAGAATTTCGTTGGATGGCAATTATGTTTAAAAATTAAATTGAAGACATAGTATGTTGAAAAAGGAATAACCATTTATTCATTTTCAATGTTCTGAAATACAAACTTTTGGCAACTGACCTCTCTCTATAGGCTACTTAGTTGTCAAAATTAAACTTCCCTTTAAAACACAGAAAAAATATCCAATTAGAAACACAGTTTTAAAAATTGGAACTGGCAATGCCACATATGTCTTCTTTCCTTCCATCCTTACCACTTAGGGACCTAACTTTTTGTCTGTTTTAAGTTATGTGCACTGTGAAATTCCCAACTATTTACAGTATAATGTAGTCATGTTATTATTCCAGCTCTGACCTTCTCAAAATCTTCAAAACTTATTCAAATTTTTATGCTTTAATGATGTAATTAAAATTTTAAAAATTACATACTAACTTAAAGATAAGAGAAACTAATCTGCTAGTACGCTCTCAAATAGAAAGTGTTCTAGCTAAAAAAAATTGGATAACTCAAATAGTTGAGTAGAAATGAAAGATTGAAATTTCAACCAAAAGTATGAAAGCAATTATCTCAAAACAGCATTTTTGGAATTCTGTCACTAAAGTTCTCAGCAGGCAATATATTACACTGATGGCCATTAAAATTGCTACACCATGAAGGCAGCATGCAACAAATGTGAAATTTACACGAAAGGTACAGTACAACATGCTGAGATATGCAAATGATTAGCCTTTCAACACATGCTTGCAAAACAGGTAGGAATAAGGCCACCTACAATCTGTATAAAAGGGAAGCTTGTAAAGCTGGTTTCTCATATGGAAATGGAATTTGCACGTTGATTGTTTGTCATAAGGTTTTTTTTTTTTGCCCCATGTAAGAAGGAGGAATGCCTACCAGTATCTGTCAGAATCTGATCATGGTAAAAGCATGTAGAAACTGCAGTTCATTGTACCACGCTATTGCTGCTTGCATTGGTCATGATTGTAACAAGATTATTGAATTAATTGGTCCAGGAGGGCCATACAGAATGTCCTCTTGGGCGTAACTGATCAGGGATTGCTGAAATCCTGCATGGCAAACAGCTTTTTCAAATGGTCTTGCGAGATCATACAGCCACGTCATGTATCCTGAATCAGGAACTTGGGTGTTTTCAGAACAAGTGTCTACACAGACAGTTAGACAATGTCTGCAGCACCATAGATTATCAGTATAGCTACTATTGCTGTGGCTTTCCTTGAAGCTGTAGCAAAGACAAGTATTGCATACAATGGTGCATTCAACAATGAATATGGATGCAGGAGTGACATCATATCATCTTTTGTCATGTTTAAATCAAGCCCAGTTCTGCATAGAGCATCATTTTGGCCATATCTGTATGTGGAGGCACCAAGGGGAATGATCATTGCTAGTTTGCATTCCTCATCATCTTGCATGTGCAGCACCTGGAGTGATGGTATAGAGTGCCATTGGGTATGCATCACAGTCACATCTTGTTTGCATAGCCAGTAATTTGGACAGCCACCATTACGTTTCTGATGTGTTAAGGCCCATCGCTGTACCCTATTTTTGAGGTCTTTATCAAGCTACCTTTCAATAGGACAATGCACAACCATATGTTGCCCATGCTGTCCTGGCTAGTATGATCTCCAGATGTGTTACCAATTAAGAACATTTGGTCAATGGTTGCTAAGAAACTGGCATGCCACCACTCGCCAGCCAGTACAATAGATAAACTCTGGCATATTGAAGCTGCATGGAGTTCTGTACCTGTAACTGCCATCCAAACTCTGACTTAATGCCCAGCTGTTATTGCTGTCAGAGGCAACTGCTTTGGGTACTCATTTCTTCATGCTCTATACCTCAAAATGGTCTGTCTATTTAATCATGTTTTCCTCCCATTATACTGTTTGTGTACAATAAATATGATCCTGCCATTTGCTTTCCTTCCTGGTGTAACATTTTTAATGGCCAGCAGTGTATGTATGGTTAGTTCAATAGAAACCCATTTGACCTGTATAAATTCTGTTTGGTATGTCAGACATCCCATAAAGCCATGCAACACATAGGTTGAAATGCCATCTAGCCTGTGTACTAGCATTGTTATGGTTGGTGGCATAATGAGCATGTTACAGCCACTGAAAAATGGCATTCACTATTCACAAACCATCAAAACTGACCAGAATACTTTAATTCAGTTTTTGAGTGTGGAAGGCTTCTAGCTTGCTGAGATTCATTGTGTTTTGAAGATAAAATAACAGATTTGAGCAAAGAGTTCCAGAATACAGTACAGACAACCAACAGCAGATAAGCCATGGCATGAACCTGCAACAACAACCAAAATGGACAGGAATTTTGCAGCAGTTGAAGAACTGATATGACAAATCATTCATATCAACATTGAAGTTCATTGCAATGAAATTAAGTATTAGCATCAAATCAGTTCATTCCATTGTTTGTGTTCTCAGATTCAACAAGATTTGCTCACAGTGGGTTCTGCAAGAACTGAATGCAGATCAAAAGACAATATGAATGGGTTTGTCAATACAGCACCTGTAACATTACCACACAAAGAAAACAAATTTCTGTGAAGAACTGTAGCTGGTAATGAAACATGGTGACAACACTATGAGCTGGAATCTCAAAGATTCATTTTACAATGGAGACGTCTGGCCCAAAACATGAAAAGTCAACTGTCTCCAAGAAGGTTATGCTAACATTCTTTTTTTGATCATGAAGGACCATTACTAGTGGAATTTCAGCAACCAGGTATAACTACTAATGCTGAATGATACATTGGAACACTTGATTGCCTGCACACAGTCATTAAGAAGAGATATCCTGGTAAACTGAGTTGTGGAGTCATTCTTCTTCACAACAATGACCATGCCCATAAAGCAAACATCACCAAGTTCAAACTGGAAAACATGCATTGGGAACAGCTCGACCATCTTCCATATTGTCCTGACCTCATCCATTGCAACTTCCAAATCTTTGGGCAGCTCAAAGCTCTTACACTTCAGTCAGATGGTGAAGTAAGAAAGACTGTTTTGAACTTTTTCAATCACCAGCCAATATGCTGTAGCAGTATGCTATATTTTTGTACATATTAATTTAAGTTTAGTTTAATCTCTTCTTTCTATCCTTTGTCCTATTGTTCTATTTCCTTCTAGAACTTTTTTATCTTAATCCCTGTCCCTTGGGTGGGATGACCAGTTCTGAGAAATGGTGAAACAAAGGAGTAAGCAGGGCCCTGACGGNCCATATTAATAAACAAAAAAATTATTTAAAAACTGTACATTTCTTTCAAATAATATATAATTGCAATTATAATTATATAATTTCAAACTATTATTGTAATTAAATATATAGCATGGATACGTTTTTCATTTAATTTATGCAAAATGTATCCATGCTATTTTGTTAAAACTTCTGCCTTCTTTATATATGACAACTTCCTTTTCTTCAAATGTTTATTCTTTATCATTTTTAAAGGAAAAAACTATTTATATCTCAAATTGTTAGTAATTGCATGTGTTCATTTGAACAAATGTTTTAATACTTTAAACAAACAAACAGCTATTTTAATTATAAAATTCAAAATAAATAATGAGTCTTACAATTTCCTTAAATAGATTTGATGTACTTTTAAAAGAAATTAATTTATACTTTTTTATTAATGCATGATTCTATAATTTATTTGAAAATCAATAATTTTGTATTCTTAAACTTATAATTACTGTAATTACTTTTATGGAATGCAAGAAAATAAGCTTGTATGACATGAAAAACATCTAACATAAAAATTTTACTTTTTTACTCAATAAAAAAGCCTTTATCTATACCAATGTTTTTGGTTATTACAAATCTTCAGTGATAAAAAAAATACATTAAAATTTTCATTAAATAAAAAATGTATGGATACACAGAATACTAATTAAGTTATTATTTACAAAAATAAAAATGTATGATAATAATAAGAATAGCATGGGAGGCCAAATTTATAATTGAACTTTTTAAGTGTATATATATATATACATATATGTATGTACGTATGTTATTATATTATGTTAGGTTTAGTGAGTTATACTTGGTACACACCAGTTGCTGTGTACTATGCCAGACCAGAGACAAGGCATAATAACCAAAACAAGACAAAAATTAAATAAATGTGTCAGCGTGTGTGTGTGTATTCATAAATTTCCTAACAATATGACATGTATTCAATATAGTGGCCTTTTGTAGTGTGATGTATGTGTTTCCATTCAATTGTAATGTTCTCAGACTTTTGTGTAGTGTGTGTGGTTATGACATCTGTAGAGGAGAGAACAACAGGTACAATAAGCACCTTATCCATCCTCCACAGTTGCCTTATTTCCTGAGCGAGTTCTATGTACTTGCTTTTTTACTTGATTTTTTCAGTGAATGTGTTTTGTATATTGTGAGTGTTGGAATGGACATGTCTATAATGTATTTGATTTTATTGTGTTTGTCAATGAGTGTGATGTCTAGTTTGTTGTGGTAAATTGTTTTATCTGTGATTATGGCTCTGTCATAGTACATTTTGTGTGTGTTTTTTTCCAATACTGTCTGTGGAATGTATTTGTAGTATGGTTCGTGGAAGACTAATAACTTTGTGTTGCTTTGCAAGATCTTGTTGTATTATATTTGCTACTTGATTATGTCTGTGTAAATAATCTGTCTGTGCCAAGAGCTTGCACCCAGAAGTAATGTGTTGTATAGTTTCTGGCATGATGTGACATTTTCTACATGTGTCATTTGTGAGTGTTGTATCTTTGAGTATGCACTTTCAGTAGTTTTTAGTATTTATGACCTGATCCTGTATGGCAATCACAAATCCTTCCATCTCCCCAAAGACACATCCCCATTTGACACAGTTTTGTCAACAAAATCCTGAGCCAGCTCATAGGTCATAGAGATGGTGCGATTGCTTAATGGTGTCTATGCTTTTTATATGTTGTGTTGTGTCAATATGTTGTGAGTGTAAATTTAATGGTGTGTTATTTGAGTCTGCTAGGGTTAGTGTAACTGTGGTGTTTCTTGTTTTTTGTAGAAAAAACTCACAGTGTCAATATTATTATTATATATTTACTAAGCTTTTCTTTTCTTTTTCATATTTTACTTTCCTAGCTGTCATGTATACATAACAAGGGAAAGTATTGAAATTGTGTCAAATTTGACCCTCTGGATTTTTTGCAAATCTCAACATTTTGAGACCACAAACAACAAAAAGCACTGGCATTATTAAGCTTCAATGAGGGCGAAGAAAATCATGCCTCCCCACACACACTAACATCCATACATACAGAAATTACCCCTAAATGTTTTTGCATTTCTCGATGTTTCAAGGTCCCGAGTAGAGTTTCTCATTTCCTGGTGTTTTGCTTGTCCTGGGATTCCAGGATAAAATTGAACTGTTTCCCGGAATCCTGAGAAATCCCGGGACAGAATTAATTACTTTTAAGATACACAAAATATTGTGAAATCAAATGATATAATTATTTTTCATTTATTTAAAGTAATTTAATATGTTTTGCAACCTCCAAAATCATATTAATAATGCTGTAAGATATACAGAATTATTAATATAACACAGCAGTTCTATAACACAGATTCACTCTAACATGGTTTCAGAATTGGGAACCTCCCCATATAACACGGTGCTTTCATAGCACAGATTCACTCCAACATGGTTTGAGAATTGGGTAAAACCCTCATACAACATAAAATGTAATAAATTTTCACATACTTAAGTACTAATAGTTTACGAAAATTATTATTTTCGTGAACTATTAGTACTTAAGTATGTGACTTTTCTTTTCTCGCCTTCTGTCGATACGTGTGATCCTTCTCGAAACTTGTTTCAGTGTTGCCAGATCGCAACATTTCTGATTTTGGTGCTGCCAGATGTTTTTTCCTTATTCCATACTTGCTTTATTCTTCATAAGTGCTTAGCACCATATAAGCAAATTTATAAAGATCTTTGTGGTTTATGAAGAAAAACTTCATACTTGCCGACTTCACACTCGTTTGTATCCTTGCCCAATTTGCACAACCTGCATTTTGCAGTTATCGAATCTACCGGGCATGGTTAAAAATTAAGATAGCATCAGCGCAATCGTTCCAGATATTATGGGTTCCGATAAATAAAGAATTTTCAGAGTCCTGTCACAAATAAGCTACGTACTGATTATTGACCATTTGTGACATGCCATAATGAACAAAAATTAAAAAAACTAATAAGTAGGTTTAAAATTAATAAATACAAATGTATTCTGACAGTTTGTGAGTTGATTATACTTTCTATTTGCAAAATTTCCTCAACCGTAACACAAAATAAGAAAAAAGTGAATTTTTAAGAAATTTGCAGGATTTCCCGAGATGAGAAGAATTTCCTGGGATATTTCCCAGGTTGAAAAAACAACTAGGATCCCAGGATCTTGTTTGAGAAACCGTAGTCCCGAGTCCAAAAATGTAAAAATATCAGGATCATTTTTTGACCAATTGCCATACTTTCCCTGTGTTATAGATAACAGCCAGAAAAGTAATAAATCAAATTACTGTTTTATCCTTAAATTTTCAATTAATTCTATTAATTTGTTTATATAAAATCTGCTCTTTCCCATTCTATTGATAACTACATTACAAACAAATCCATATACAGCTATTGTTGCCTTTTTTTGAATCTCTTTTGTTTTCAAAATTTTGTATTATCTGTTAAAATATTCTCACATTGTTATTATGTAGTAGTGAATTCTTGATTATTTTTAATTCTTTACATTTGAGAATTCTCTTTATTTCAATATTTTTGGAATCTCAAGAATTCAAGACTTGCAGTCACAGGATTATGAAATTCCCAAGAATTTTCAAATCTTTTTATGTTCTTCATATTCTCAAGAATTTGAGAATAAATAACCATGCAACCTATTGTAATTGTTTTAATGAGTAAAATGAAAAGTCTTCTATTATTTAGTAAATCAGTTGTGTATGTTTCTTAAAAGTTATTTTCTTGACATTAAAGAACTTTAATTATGAGTTATTTAAAGTTATTTAACACCAAAAAAGAGTATTATTTTATTTAGTTAATTATTTTGACATTAATTAGCATATTTTTATCTATTGTTGACAACTGTTTGATTTACCAATGTTCTCAATCTTGATTAAAAAGTTTTGTTTATTTTGAATGTAGGGTCTTACTGTAGATAAAGCAAATTTTACTTGTTTCAAATTGTTGCTAAATTTACCTCAAGTTACCTCAACTATATTTATTTCCTTTGACAGTGTTTGATAGCATTTGATAATGTATTGTTAGGTACTGTAACTGGCTTGGAATATATATATATTTTAATGCTGATTTCTTCTTTTGCCATTTTAAACTTTAATTTAATTCTAATTTAATTTTTCATCAGATTCAAACCTTCGTTAGCACTTATAGTTGCAATTTGGAAGAGTCACTGCATTATTGCCTTTGAAAGTTTTATTATGTTAGTTTTTGAATTATGAGTACAAAATTTTTAAAAAGTATGTTAAAAGGTTCCAAACATGCTAATTAACAAGTTAAAATTATTACATTTATGTTGTGTCTGTTCAATTTTATATGAGTACAAAAAAACTTGTTTTCATTCTTCTGAAAAAAGAAAAAGGATTTTGCAGATATATTAATGTAGCATCTTGTCTTTTGGAAAGTTTTATTTTTATTTCATTGAGTAGTATTATCTTGATTTTTGTATTATTTTGAAAAGTCTGAAATAAAAATTTACAAATGCCTCTGCTGAAATTTTTAATGATCAGCTCAAGGAAAACATTTGTAAAAATCTAGGATGTTAAAGAGAGAGAAATGAGAAAGTCAGTTAACATACTCTGATACTCGGAGAGAGAAAGAGCGTTAAAGAGAAAGATCACAACTCAACTGGATTAGCTGTCAAAGAACTCCAACCAGAATAAGAAAAGAATCTCAATGAAATTCTAAGACAGCTATCATATAGCTCTCTATCACCTAAGAGATAGCGGAGGTATAATCATCATCTTCCAAGAAACATTGCTACAGATTATTAGAATTTACTTGTTCATCTTAAACCCACTTTTATTTATTATTTTCCTTATTTAATTCATGCTCTGTAATTAATTATATACACAATGGCAATACAACTAAAATCATTTGTTGAATGTGCATTTAATGATGACAATATTTCTAAAAGCCTTTATTTTTATTATTAATTCTTGAAATTTCCACAAATTCCCATATGTCAATTTCTTAATAAACAAGACACTTAAAATTTATAAATAAAATATTTTCAAAAAATAAATATATAAATAAATAAAATAATAATAATAATTGCATAAACTATAGTTTACCCACCTCGAACAACTGGTGTGATTAAAATATCACAAAAGTCACTGAAAATGAGTAGGTACAAATTTTATAGAATGTCAGATTGCAAATCAATAAAGTCCTAGCACACAACACATGAGACATAACCATTGTCAAAAAGAAAAAGATGTGGATTACAGATGTCACAATTCCTGGTGACAGCAGGGTTAATGATAAAGAACAAGAAAAAATTACAAAATACATGGACTTGAAGATTTAACTCCAAAGATTGTGGCACAAACTAGCAACAGTAGTACCAATGATTATCAGTGCACTGGGTGCCATTCCCAAAAACCTGGGACAGCAAACCAACATTGACAAAATTAACATCTGTCAACTTCAAAAAACTGGGCTGCTTGGTCTGCAAACATTCTATGCTTTTGAATTATGACATCCTAGGTTCTTGGGAAGAACCCGATGTGAATGTTAGTCAACACCAACATATTATCTGTTTGTTGATTTATTTCTATTAGATGAATCACAATAATAATAATAACAATTTCTGAAGCATTCTCAATTATAATTGCTGCGATTATGCCCTGTTCCATGATCCTCACCTTGATGTGGTGAGATGCTTGCATGTCCTCTACCCCCTGTGAGCTATATCAGCAGCAGTTTTGCTACCGACAGGGATACCCATGCTGAACACATCAGAGGATAGGATCTAGACTAAGGCGGAATCATGATCTTCCAGGTTGAGGGTTATGTGGGGCCTAACACCCCCACCATGAAAAATTTTATCTTGTTAAAAAAGGCAAAAGAAAAGAAAGGCAGGGTCTGGGAGTAGTGGGGTCCTGACCTCAAGATTTATCCCCCACCAAACAGGAAGCAACAGGACCAGAAAAGGCCAATAAGGAAAAAAAGTGGAAGTGTGAATGTTGATTGGGTGTGTGGAATGTAAGAGGAGCAAGACAAAGTGAATGAATTAATATGGGAAATGACTAAGTTAGATGTTATTTGCATGAGTGAAAGGAGAGTGAAAGGCAAGTATGTGAATGGGAATGTATTGATTTGGTCTGATGTGCAAGAGACAGAGTGAACAAATGCAAGAGTAGGTGGTTTAGTTAATGTATATATGAAAGCATACATGAAGGAGCAGAAGCAAGTGAATGAAAGAATGATGCAGGTACACAGTACATTTCAATATGAAGATGCAGAGAGTGATTGTTGTCATTGTGTATGCTCCAGTGGATACTGCTGGGAATGCTGAAAAGGATGAGTTTTGAGAAAAGTTAAGAGATGTCTTTGGTAAGTGTTATCTCAAGAGCATGTGATTATAACTGGAGATATGAATGGATGGATGGGTGTGAAGAGACATACATCTGAGAGAGTGCAGGGTCTGTGAGACAATGTGTTTGGTGACAGAGAAAATGTTTTCTTGAAGCAAATCATTTTTAAAACACATCATTACGAGTGACAAAACATGGATCTGTTTTTTTGACATAGAAACAGCTCAACAATCAAATGAATGGTACTTGAAAAATAAAGCAAGATTGAAAAAACCATGTCAGTCAAAGATCAAGGAGATGTTGATTGTTTTCTTTGACTGTCATAGTGCTATGCATTATGAATTCCTTTGGACTGGCCAAACTGTCAACAAAGAATATTATTTGAGTGTTTTGCATCATTTGTTTGAAGCAATTCATAGAAAACAACCTGATTTGTAGCAAGAAAACTTGTGGATATTTTGTACCATGATAATGCATTTACTGGCAATACTCTTGTTAATCATGAATTCTGACCAAAAATTCATGATCAACAAGAGTATTGTTGGTAGGTGTATAAATGTAACAAATAAGGTTCTACAAGCTCCATATTTACCTGATATGGATTGTGACTTTTCCTGTTTCCTAACTAAAATTTCCACTTTGTGGTCATTGTTTTGAGTCAATTGAGGCCATAAAAAATTTACTGCAAGTCCCAAAGGGATTTCACAAAAATGACTTTTAAAGCATGTTTTGAGGATTTGCAAAAACATTGGCATAAGTACATTGCTGTGGGAGGGAAGGATTACTTTGAAGGGAACAAAATAAGTTTTGATAAATAAATTCAAATCTTGCATTTTTTTATTGAACCATTCCTGATACGTTTTGAATCACAGGGATATGAAGATAAAAAGAAACTTTTGGCACTAACTTTTTGTTAATATAGAATGATCAGATATTTTTAAATAAGAATAACATATAGAAATTGTATCAGATTTATCCAATAGATGAAAATTATATAACAATAATCATCTGAAAAATGTTAGATTAATAATTCCAAATAACTAGGATTACTTAACAAGCATATAGTAATAGCATAATACATTTTTACTATCAATGGTCACTGTCTAAAACATTTTAAATATGTAAAAGAAAAAAAGCTAAAAAGAGTCCATCTGGTCACCCTAGTTAATGCCAGATGGTTAGTAATATATTTCCTGAGACAGAAGTGGCTGTTTTGATAGTTGCTAAATACTTTATAATGCTAATAAACAGACATTAACCTATAAGGAAATCTTTAAAAAATAGCTGTTTCTTTAGTTTTATTTAAATTTAAATTTAAATATACATGATGGTATCATGTATCATAAAAAACAGTTTAAAAGATTGCCAGTAATATTTTTAAAAAGTGAATCATATTATGGAAGGCAGTCCACATTCTGATCTGGGAGTAGTGTTGCCATTTTGGAGGATTTACCTACAGATCTGGAGGAATTTGAGGCAGAGAGAAAGGATAAAAAATGTTAGAGGTGTATTTGACAGTGGCAACTTCCAGACCCAGAGCAGCAAGGAGAAATTGTTTTTAACTTGCATTCTATAAAAACCAAGTTGCACAATAAACTACATATCACTATATTTTAATTTTTTAAATTTTTAGTTGTTGTTTTAATTGTTAAAATAAGTGATTTCAATAGATTAAAAAAATAAATCATACTGAAAAATGTCACTAATTTTAGCATCAATATAAGTACACAATTTATATAAGCAATTTGTTATGTATATATAATAATTATTAACTCAAGAAATATTTTGAAAGCCAGAGAGAATTGTTTTCATTCAATAACATGCAAAGAACCTTAAACATTCTTCCAGCAAAAAAATGTCTTTTAATTTTCACAATAGCAAACGGGGAAAGAAAAATAAATGTGAGAAAAATGTATTAGTGTAGACGTCAACGTAATCCTACAGGCCACATACAAATGGTTAGCCAAATATACTAAAGCCAAGATAACATATAGATGACACCCAACTATTTTTCAATTATTGTCCAATACCAAGGATAAGCCAAATGAAAACAACACTCAAGGGGTTTATTCCGTCCCCTTACATGATAGCAGATTGGACAGAAATCTGATCTATGTGGGATCTACTTAGATTCATAGGATTGCAGAATATAAATATGATATATCTAATTATAAATGCACAACTTCACTAGCCCATTATGTAAATGAGCCTGACAATCAACTGGGAGGATGCAAAACTAATTAGAAAAATCTGATTTAAAAATACTAAGAATCCTAGATCCGTGGAAAATTTTTAATATACAGTAGAGCAGTGGTTCCCAATTAGTTTTTCCTGCATACCACTTCAAGAAAGAGCTCAAACTCGCGTACCCCTTATAGCAGAAATTCATATTAATCCATACTAATATAAATTCAAAGGTAATTCTGCCTGTCTGTCACCTTTTCACATCTAAACTGCTGANGATACACTACTATAACCCTAAGCGTAGAAAATCGTGGGGTAAGCCCGGTCATGCATCAACATCGTCAGCAAGGCCGAATATCCATGGTTCGAAGCTTCTGCTCTGCATTTGGTGGGATCAGCTAGGTGTAGTTTATTACGAGCTGCTCAAACCAAACGAAACCATCACGGGAGATTGCTATCGACTACAATTGATGCATTTGAGCCAAGCATTGAAGGAAAAACGGGCGCTATATGAGCAGAGACACGGCAAAGCGATTTTGCAACATGACAATGCTCAACCACATGTTGCACAACTGGTGAAAACGTACTTGGAAATGCTTAAATGGAAAGTCCTACCCCACCCGCCGTATTCACCAGACATCACCCCTTCCGATTATCACTTGTTCCGATCGATGGCACATGGCCTGGCTGAGCAGCACTTTCGTTCTTATGAAGATGCCAAAAAATGGGTTGATTCTTGGATAGCCTCAAAAGACGTGTTGTTTTTCCTATGTGGAATTCAAATGCTGCCAGAATGATGGGAGAAAGTAGTGGCTGGTGATGGACAATACTTTCAGTGACGTGTTTATTACGACTTTTTTTAAATAAAGTGTTAATTTTCACAAAAAAACAGCGAGAACTTATTCAAGGTCCTTATAGTAAATGATCCACTTAATAAAAAGTAATATATAATGATACTAGTATAATTATCTTTCTGTTAACTTTTTATTATAACCAATTTTTTACATGTTGCCAATGTATGTTGTTCTTTTTGACTGTTTTTGCCACCTTTTTCAATCAGCTGGTCAACTGTGATCAAATTATTGAGCAGGTATATTATAAATCATAGAAACTTAGAAAATTTGGTCTCTGTATTTGCACCTACATATTTTATTTGGCCCATCACTTAAAAATGTTGTCCGCCTGTTCATATTGTGTTAAATTTTGAAAATTGTATTTATTCCATTTTTATATTTTTATCTAAAGAAGGTGATTATGTATTATCATGGAAAGTATTCAAAATCACATTTCTTTTTAAGCTCAGTATTCTCTTTGTTTTCTCTCTTAACACCAAAAAGACTATTCATTCCATTCATTTACTTAATGTACTGCATTGGCTTCTTTTGCTGTTGATAACGATGTCCGCATTTACTATGACAATGCCCAATTACTGCAATGGTGTGAGGACACAGCCAACCTGAAATATCTCAAACAACTGGAGATATTTAAAGCATTTAGGAGGGGAACAGCAATTAATTTTAAACAAGAGAAGAACAAATTATCACACAGGCATTAATTACGTATAAATATCACTATATTTCCAAGTTCTTTCGACGTGCTATAAAACGTCATCCTCAGGCAGACATAATCTCAAATAAAATTTTTTCAAACAGAGATTTCAAATTAAAACTAATGGCATTAGTCCATTAGAACAAAGCTAAACTTAGAACAACTAAACTAGATTAATTTTAAAGAAATGGACTCATTAGCAGCTGTGTGGAGGGTATGCTTTGACATAAAATATCTTTGTCAAGTGTGTTTTTTATATTTTATACTTCTCCCAAATGAATAATTCTTTCTGATTATTGCACCATTTTAGTAATTTTGTTTGGGCCCAGAGTGGATAATAATCTCGGTCAGGTAATTTTTGTATATCATGCAAACAACCTTTTCACTTCCTAGCACAAATTTAATGATTGGACAAATATTTATGAGCTGCTTTATAGATCAACTTCAGGTCTATCCATAAATTAACTTTTTTTTTCTATTTCCGGAAAATTAGAATATTGAAAATTCATTACGACAATTTTTAAATTTTGGTATTTTACAAAGTGTTGCTGGAAATTTATAAGGTTGTTTGCATGATATTGTTTGATTATTTTCCAGTTTGAATTTCCTTTTTCATATTTTTCCTAAATTCAAGTTAAAATTATTTTTTATTGCACTTCAACATCTGTTTGTGAATATTTTTACAATTAAAAATCAGAATATGATTTTCCTGTTTTTATATTCCTACACTATACTCTAAATTTAATGTTATAAATTTTAAATTTACAAATATATATATATATTTTATTCATTACCAATGGCACATCTTCTTGATCATCATCATCTATATTTCCAGGTAACTGATCCTGATCTTCATTCTGACAGCATTCTCCATTATTAATATTCGTAGTAATTCGAAACCCTAAGAAGTTACAGTCCTCATCATCACTAAAGATGGCAGGTTCTCCATCCCATACATCTTCAATGAAGGCAGACTTGCGTAGCAGAAGGTGAGCAGGGGGTGGGTAGGGACAGTTGGCAGGCAGAAGGATAGGTGGGACATCTGCAAAACAAGCAAGGGTGCAAACAAAACACATGCACCACAATGCCCCATACAAAGCCATTCCATAACAAGTGCATACTTTACTAAACATGCTCACAGTGCTCCACAAAATATAACATTAATCATGGAATATGAAATTACTTTCTCTAATTTCTTAGTCCTGTTCAAATCATAATTATTACTATAAACATGCAGTAGTGACTAGGTCAACTACTGTTTCTAAAATACAAATGAAACACATGGAGCACGTCAGCACATTCAGAGCATAACCAACCTATAATGTAAGTGGCAGTGGACAGCTAGTACCGTACAGCGGAACCAACCCATTGCTAAAAGGACATGGGACAGTCAAAACAGCCAAACATGCACAGTATAGCTAAAACCAATGCCATTATTATTAATATTAATATTATTATTTATTAATATATAAACATATATATATATACACATATATATTATATATACATATATATATATAAATTAAATATAAGTACTCTACACCAGAACTATAGTATCCAAATAAGCTAGCTAGCAGAGAAATAGCATTAAAAAGCTTCAAAAAGCAAACCATATTAATAAACTAAAAAATTATTTAAAAACTGTACATTTCTTTCAAATAATATATAATTGCAATTATAATTATATAATTTCAAACTATTATTGTAATTAAATATATAGCANATAATTTACTGTTATAGACATTTTATAGTCTGATGACATACAGTATTGGTTGGCTTGTAATTTTATAATGTATTAGGTCTTAGAGATGTTGGTTTAAAACTTATTGTATTTAATACATTGAATACTTTAACAGTTTTTTCAGGATTCTTATTAAAATTTCAAAAAACAGTGAAAACATAATCAGTATTTCATATCATCTACTGACAACATTAACAACTTCCAAAATTGTCTATTTCAATTAAATTGTAGAATTTCGTTGGATGGCAATTATGTTTAAAAATTAAATTGAAGACATAGTATGTTGAAAAAGGAATAACCATTTATTCATTTTCAATGTTCTGAAATACAAACTTTTGGCAACTGACCTCTCTCTATAGGCTACTTAGTTGTCAAAATTAAACTTCCCTTTAAAACACAGAAAAAATATCCAATTAGAAACACAGTTTTAAAAATTGGAACTGGCAATGCCACATATGTCTTCTTTCCTTCCATCCTTACCACTTAGGGACCTAACTTTTTGTCTGTTTTAAGTTATGTGCACTGTGAAATTCCCAACTATTTACAGTATAATGTAGTCATGTTATTATTCCAGCTCTGACCTTCTCAAAATCTTCAAAACTTATTCAAATTTTTATGCTTTAATGATGTAATTAAAATTTTAAAAATTACATACTAACTTAAAGATAAGAGAAACTAATCTGCTAGTACGCTCTCAAATAGAAAGTGTTCTAGCTAAAAAAAATTGGATAACTCAAATAGTTGAGTAGAAATGAAAGACTGAAATTTCAACCAAAAGTATGAAAGCAATTATCTCAAAACAGCATTTTTGGAATTCTGTCACTAAAGTTCTCAGCAGGCAATATATTACACTGATGGCCATTAAAATTGCTACACCATGAAGGCAGCATGCAACAAATGTGAAATTTACACGAAAGGTACAGTACAACATGCTGAGATATGCAAATGATTAGCCTTTCAACACATGCTTGCAAAACAGGTAGGAATAAGGCCACCTACAATCTGTATAAAAGGGAAGCTTGTAAAGCTGGTTTCTCATATGGAAATGGCATTTGCACGTTGATTGTTTGTCATAAGGTTTTTTTTTTTGCCCCATGTAAGAAGGAGGAATGCCTACCAGTATCTGTCAGAATCTGATCATGGTAAAAGCATGTAGAAACTGCAGTTCATTGTACCACGCTATTGCTGCTTGCATTGGTCATGATTGTAACAAGATTATTGAATTAATTGGTCCAGGAGGGCCATACAGAATGTCCTCTTGGGCGTAACTGATCAGGGATTGCTGAAATCCTGCATGGCAAACAGCTTTTTCAAATGGTCTTGCGAGATCATACAGCCACGTCATGTATCCTGAATCAGGAACTTGGGTGTTTTCAGAACAAGTGTCTACACAGACAGTTAGACAATGTCTGCAGCACCATAGATTATCAGTATAGCTACTATTGCTGTGGCTTTCCTTGAAGCTGTAGCAAAGACAAGTATTGCATACAATGGTGCATTCAACAATGAATATGGATGCAGGAGTGACATCATATCATCTTTTGTCATGTTTAAATCAAGCCCAGTTCTGCATAGAGCATCATTTTGGCCATATCTGTATGTGGAGGCACCAAGGGGAATGATCATTGCTAGTTTGCATTCCTCATCATCTTGCATGTGCAGCACCTGGAGTGATGGTATAGAGTGCCATTGGGTATGCATCACAGTCACATCTTGTTTGCATAGCCAGTAATTTGGACAGCCACCATTACGTTTCTGATGTGTTAAGGCCCATCGCTGTACCCTATTTTTGAGGTCTTTATCAAGCTACCTTTCAATAGGACAATGCACAACCATATGTTGCCCATGCTGTCCTGGCTAGTATGATCTCCAGATGTGTTACCAATTAAGAACATTTGGTCAATGGTTGCTAAGAAACTGGCATGCCACCACTCGCCAGCCAGTACAATAGATAAACTCTGGCATATTGAAGCTGCATGGAGTTCTGTACCTGTAACTGCCATCCAAACTCTGACTTAATGCCCAGCTGTTATTGCTGTCAGAGGCAACTGCTTTGGGTACTCATTTCTTCATGCTCTATACCTCAAAATGGTCTGTCTATTTAATCATGTTTTCCTCCCATTATACTGTTTGTGTACAATAAATATGATCCTGCCATTTGCTTTCCTTCCTGGTGTAACATTTTTAATGGCCAGCAGTGTATGTATGGTTAGTTCAATAGAAACCCATTTGACCTGTATAAATTCTGTTTGGTATGTCAGACATCCCATAAAGCCATGCAACACATAGGTTGAAATGCCATCTAGCCTGTGTACTAGCATTGTTATGGTTGGTGGCATAATGAGCATGTTACAGCCACTGAAAAATGGCATTCACTATTCACAAACCATCAAAACTGACCAGAATACTTTAATTCAGTTTTTGAGTGTGGAAGGCTTCTAGCTTGCTGAGATTCATTGTGTTTTGAAGATAAAATAACAGATTTGAGCAAAGAGTTCCAGAATACAGTACAGACAACCAACAGCAGATAAGCCATGGCATGAACCTGCAACAACAACCAAAATGGACAGGAATTTTGCAGCAGTTGAAGAACTGATATGACAAATCATTCATATCAACATTGAAGTTCATTGCAATGAAATTAAGTATTAGCATCAAATCAGTTCATTCCATTGTTTGTGTTCTCAGATTCAACAAGATTTGCTCACAGTGGGTTCTGCAAGAACTGAATGCAGATCAAAAGACAATATGAATGGGTTTGTCAATACAGCACCTGTAACATTACCACACAAAGAAAACAAATTTCTGTGAAGAACTGTAGCTGGTAATGAAACATGGTGACAACACTATGAGCTGGAATCTCAAAGATTCATTTTACAATGGAGACGTCTGGCCCAAAACATGAAAAGTCAACTGTCTCCAAGAAGGTTATGCTAACATTCTTTTTTTGATCATGAAGGACCATTACTAGTGGAATTTCAGCAACCAGGTATAACTACTAATGCTGAATGATACATTGGAACACTTGATTGCCTGCACACAGTCATTAAGAAGAGATATCCTGGTAAACTGAGTTGTGGAGTCATTCTTCTTCACAACAATGACAATGCCCATAAAGCAAACATCACCAAGTTCAAACTGGAAAACATGCATTGGGAACAGCTCGACCATCTTCCATATTGTCCTGACCTCATCCATTGCAACTTCCAAATCTTTGGGCAGCTCAAAGCTCTTACACTTCAGTCAGATGGTGAAGTAAGAAAGACTGTTTTGAACTTTTTCAATCACCAGCCAATATGCTGTAGCAGTATGCTATATTTTTGTACATATTAATTTAAGTTTAGTTTAATCTCTTCTTTCTATCCTTTGTCCTATTGTTCTATTTCCTTCTAGAACTTTTTTATCTTAATCCCTGTCCCTTGGGTGGGATGACCAGTTCTGAGAAATGGTGAAACAAAGGAGTAAGCAGGGCCCTGACGGCAAACAGAGAAGAGACAAAGGCATTCTCTTGCGGAACTTCGAAGCGTACGGAAGAGAACACTCTGAGTTGCGTTAGCAACGACTGGAGGTCTCAGAAGTATGTTAAGAGAAGGGTTCCTGTCTTAAGGGAGAATCGACGATGGTGAAAGAAAAATTAAAAAGGGAACTTTACGTATAGAAGAAAAAGACAACAAGTCGAATTTTTGGTGATTATCGTGTGGCATCTCACTCAACAGCACGCATAGTGCAAGTACGCCAACAAAAATCCTGGGCATTTCTGTTTCTATCGTATGTATTCTTCCTTCGTCCCCTTGTTTCTATCCTTTTCTTCCATTAGCGTTAAGTTAGTGTATAAGATTAGTTTTAAGCTTGGGCTGCATCTTATTGCGATTTGCAATCAGGATCGGTACCGCACATTTAGATCTAATGAACTATTGTCTTAACAGTAAATTCACATATGATTGTAATGTATTGTTACGTTGGAATTATCAATCAAGAATCTATATATGTACGCGAAATTGTTTAATTGTAAAAATATATCATTTATCATTTTTACTGTATCCTGTCTGCCTTTGTGGTAATTTTAATTTCGCACACTTTTCACAATGCGTCTTCAGGAGGAATTTTTTGCTTGAATTAATGGAACACATACCTTAATGCTGATAAATATTATGTGTAACTAGCATCAATAGAAACAAAAATACTTAAAGATGTATGGGTTTCTATTGAACCATATATTTAAAAACAGATAATGACTGTTAAAACAAAAATCATAATTAAACCTTCATACATCAATATTATATAATTAACAGTAATGAAAGCTACTTATGAATTATTTTTGTTTACAATATATTACAATACAGTACTTATCTAATTATAAATTAACCATAAAGTAATAAAAAAGTCACCTGAATCTTCTCGACGAGAAGCACCTCCAGTTAGATCTAATGGTTCATCTTCTTCTTCCTCTTCATCTTCATCTTTCTCTTCAAGGCTTAGAGGTAAGGGCTGAACAGTAATGCAGTTTCCTATTTTAAAATAATACTAAATGTAATATAATTTGAAATAATTTGTAAAAACCTTTAAGAAAATCATCATAATTTAAAAATTAAAACAATATACAGTATATATTTTTTAAAATATATAAAAAGAAAAGTTCATTTAAAAAGACTTTTCAACAAGATATATAGATCTTTAATGTACAATGGTACTTTAAAGGACTCTAACTTCAAATGTTCCAGAGTTCAAACACTAAATTCGAGAAATTTGACCAGAGTTCAAATGATGCTTCTACATTCAAACTGCACATGCAATGAAAAAATGCATTCACTGCATAAATTCCATCTGTTATATGCCCAAGTTGTCTCTTACTCTCACTGCAAAAGCTACTCTTGTGTTATGCTCTGTGTGTTTTCCATGCATTTTTTATTTTATTTTTGGCTTGTTTGAATATATGTATAACCCCTACCTATTATCCATGGCATCCAGAAAACATAAGAGAAAGGTTGCAGTGTTGATGTTTGAGATGGAAAAAATTTTATCATGAAGCACAAAAGCAGTGCACATGTAGAGGATCTGACAGTCATATTTATGTTGATGGTGGTGTGCACTATTCTTAAGTACAAGAAGGCAATAAAAGCAGTAAATATGACATAAGGTATGATGACATTGACGTCCAAAAGCTCACATATTATTGAGATGGAAAAACTTCTCTTAGCATGGATAAATGAGAATCAATTGGATGATTATATCATCTCCAAGATGATTATTTGTGAGAAAGCTAAGCAATCTGCACAGTGACTTTAAGAAATATGACATCACAACACCTCACTAGTATAGTAAATTCAATTTTCATTTTATTAAATGGTATTTACATATTTTATTTATTGTTTCCATGCTTTAATTTATTATTTATGGCATCTAATTATGTTATTTTTACTTTAAATTGTGTTTATTTGCTGTTTAAGTTTATCAAAATGGGTATTGTTTAAGGTCTGGAAACAGATTAATTCACTTTCCATTATTTCTAATAAGAAAAACTGATTTTGACTTAAACAATCCAGAGTTTGAACTGCCTTCTGGAATAAATTAAATTCGAAGTACAAGACATCACTGTATCTCTATAAAACCTCTCATAACATGTGAAATAAAATAAATTTATGATAAATATCCTATTTATAATATTTATTAAAACAATAAAGTCTTTAAAAAAAATGTTAGATAAGTCCAATGTAGAACATAGAAATAAATTATCACAAACGTTTTCAGATTCCTCCTGAGTCCTGCCTCAGATTAAAATTCATCCTATTCTTAGAGGATATGATCAGAACATCCAAGGAATTCAATTTTAAAAGAAAAAAAAAATGAAAAAACTAAAACTGGATGTATTAATTACAATTAATATTAAAACGCTTTAAATCAAATAAAAATTTTAAAAAATAGGCATGTCTGACACGTGCCTAATTTGAAACAGAATACAATAGAATGGATGTTCTGCTTATACATTCCAAGCAGAGAATGAATTTTAATCTGAGGCAGGATTCAGGAGGAATCTGAAAACATTTGGAATAATTTATTTCTGTGTTCTACACTGGACTTATCTAAGGTCATTCAAGACTTTATTGTCTATCATCCAATTCGAGATAAGTGTTGTGGAACAAATAATAACAAAACAGAAGCAAAATCTTTATGAAGCATATTTATGCTCTGCAAAAATTCAGGTGTTATTATTATAATTAATTTTTACGAAACATATAAAAAAATAATTTTAAATTTACTATAAGTATTTCTAAAACTAACATCAACTTTTTTCAGTTATATATTAGAATAGATAATTTGTTTTCTAAAACAATTTTAAATAATATTTAAAATGTTGATCCAAGAATCTTCCTAGAATATGAATTATTCCTAGATTCTTTATGTAGAAAACACATTATATAACAACAATAATTAAAGTTCACTTATTCTAATATTTCTTTAAAAGTAGCTAAAAGTCAGATTTCTTTGGACCATAATTAAGCAGACTTTAATCACTGAAACAGAATAATTTGGACTGAAGGTAAGCAATTAAGTTGATAGCTTGTACTGTGGTGATATGCGATATTACTGTATATATTTTAGATATAAGTTTAGTTTTAAGTTTTCTTTCTTCTTTGTTTCCCCTTTTGTTTTCTCAAATTTTCAACTAATATTCGTTCTTGTGGATGGGGTAACACTTTCTAAGAACCACATTGACAATGGGAAGTGAAAGCCCAAGGCTACTATAATGGATAAGGAGGGTCATTCTTCGGTCGAACTCTCGGTGAAGGAAGATGTGAAAAAGTTACGCTCCTGCTCCTGCTCCTGCTCTAGAAGGACAAAGAAAGACGAAGGTGGCCTACAGAGGAAAAAAGACCCTGTTAACATAAAGAGAGATTAAAGATCATCGGGAAACAATTTATAGTGGTTCCCCACCAGAAGAGCATCAATACCAACCAGAAAACCCAGATATTCTTTATAACCTCTTCTTCTATCATCCTAAACTTTCTGATAATCTTCCTTTCCTCTTTTAGTTTATAATTTAGTGTAAGTATTAGTTGTAAGATTATACGTCTGTCTTTTATTAATTGTCGTGAGTGGGTTCCCTTGCTTTGTATTTACTCGATTCCTTGCACCTATTTTGGATAAGAGATCTGTTCAAAAAATACGCGGACTTGTCATAAAACAAAATGCACTTTAGGTAGAAGTTACATGTCTACGCTACTTTTCCCAATGGTGTTTCCACTTGTTGAAACAGTCCTGGTACGCTTCTTTTGTAATGTCTTTTAGTGCAGCGGAGTAGTGTGGGTGTCAGCCGCCTGGGCGGAGAAAAATTTCGCCGTCCCATTATTAAGGTATCTCAATTTAAAAGACTAAAATTCAGTTTCATAACAGAAGAACAAGTAATGAAAATTGCCTTACCAGTATGGCCACCTGTTCAAATTAGCACCATTGAATATTGGAGGCGTATATGAATAGAAATGAAAAAAAAAAAAAAAAGTGACAGCCTGCGCGCACGGGTGAAATTAACAGTTTACCCGGACAGTGAGTCTATTACCGGACTATTCCATGCTCATTTTAATCGGTCAAAATTGTAGGTGCGACAACACTAAGAGATAAAATGATTCAAATTTTTACAAGATATTATTATTATTATTATTTATTGTGAGATTTTGCCACCCCCTAAAAAGTGCCGCCCAGGACGAGCCGCCCCTACCGCCCCCCCTACACTACGCCATTGCTTTCAGTGCCTTCGTCGCATTTGCCTTAATCTCGGGAATTGTCACAAATCTTTTTCCTTTCAAGGGTCTTTTGAGTTTGGAAACAAGAAAAAGTCACAAGGAGCAAAGTCAGGTGAATAGGGGTGGAGAAGAACAGTGATCAAGTGTTTGGCCAAAAGCTCATGAGTTCTGAGGGCTGAATAGGCTGGAGCATTGTCATGATGGAGAAACCAGTCACCACTCCTCCACATTTCTGGCCTTTTGCGACGGATGGCATCACTCAGACATTTCAGAACTTCAATGTAGTAAGTCTGGTTCACTGTGGAGCTTTGGGGAGGTACTCGTGGGGAACAACACCCTTAGCATCAAAGAAAACTGTCAGCATCACCTTGACATTGGATCAAACTTGGCAAGCTCTTTTGGGTCTGGGGACCACTTCAAACATGTTTTATGCTTCATAGCAACATCACTGTAAGTTGTGTTGAGCATAGCAAATGTTTCAGTCACAGATTTTCCAAGTTTAACACAAAATTTCACAGCAAGTCGTTGTTCCATTAGGTCATTCATTCTGAAATCTGACAAACGAAAAAATTGCACTTCACTAAAAACCACATAACTAATCAACAAATAAAGATATCTGTAATCGGGAAACGGCTTAATCACCAGACGATATGTACAAACCTAGCAACACCAAGCAGATTCCCCTGAAACCAACTGGAGCCGTGCAACTCAAACAGTCCACGTATTTTTTGAACAGACCTCGTGTTCTGTAACACTCGGAGTTGAAATCCAAATAAGAATCCTGTACATTACTATTCACATGAAAATACATAAATAATTGTTGTTATTTATTCATATACTATCTTTCGTGGACCATTGTACACTTGTGTGATTCTCAACAGTACTAATATTAATTTAATTACATTAATTTTAAAATTAAATTTAATAATTTAGAATAGTATAGAATCTGAAAAAAATCTGGATTTTTAGATAGTTGGTTATTAAGATTCAGGCTTTGCTGTTATATATTTGTTTCTATAAAAATACAATTTGTTACAAAGCCTTCAAAGCAGATACATTTATACACAATTACACATAATTATACACTTAAATTTGATATTGCATATATTTTAAGTAACATCTTATTTTAAAAGACACTGTTCTTAATGAAATACAGTAAAATAAAATTTACAAAATTAATCAAAGAAAACTTTTATCTCCCAGGAAAGGTGTTTGGCAGAAATCTCACACATTCAGAAAAAATATAGGTATCTCTCACCAAATATTAAAAATCACCACTATACATGGTAGTGATTCTTGATGGTCTACAACTCTGACACTTATGCAATTCAGTTAGACAAAAACATAAAATGTAAATAGTGAACAGACTTCTAGAGACATGACTATCTGCACATGTTTAGCTAGCGTGATGTGGGAACAGCTCCATTTCTCAAGCATTCAAAGACAAGCATTTAATTTTTTCAGAAAAGGAAACTTGCTCAGAAACTAATGGTAAGTAGATGTAAAAATAGATGACACAAAACAATCTGCCAAAACAAAACATTAAATTAGTGAATCTGTCAATGATAGTGGCAGAACTGATTGATTCTTTTACAAAGGGACTACTGCTGGCAAGTCACTGTCATAAGGATTCTGAAAAATAATGCATGATGTTCTCAGGTTGCATTATTTGTTCAACTTCGGCATTTGGTTCACATGATGAAAATCATCATGTGAACCAAAAGTTGTGGTGGCAATGGTAAACCCTTAAGGAATAGAAGGAAGTTTACTATCCAATATGTCTTTGTCTGCACCCTAAAAGCAAACAGAAGAGCACATGTGAAAAAGAGAATTGCACAGATCTCATCAGTCAATGACTTCTTCAAGTTATGCAATACTGCTGGCTTCAGGAAACAAGAAAATTGATCCAATGACCAAACTACTGCCAAACTCAAGGTTCCAATCTGGAATGTCCAGGAAAGATTACAAAGTCTTTGGCCACACAGCCTGCAGGTATGACAAGAATCTTTCTGCAATTGAAGTCAGCAGTCATCTGCCTACCAAAAGCAAACAAATAAAGAAAAGAGCTCAAAAAAAATTGCAAAAAGAGCCCATTAAAAAAATAGAGGACCCACTAAGGAGCTAAAGGGGCCTTGAGTAGAGTGTGCCCCTTTAGCTTCTTAATAGCTCTTAATGGGTGGCCCTGTCCGCATATACTAAGAAAGCTGTCCACCAACTTCCACAAGTATTTCCACTTCAGGATTCCTAAAAATGGTAGTGACTGTCAAAAACTGATTTACAGAGATCATCAGTTTATTTATTTTTTGTAGAACAAAATAGGAAAAGAAAAAAAGTGGATTTATTACCTTTGTGTTCACTAGTCTGGTGCATATCTTTTATTTACCTCGGTCCATAAAAAGAAAGGGAGGCCTGGTAACAACTCCGCATTCAAATTTTTGTGCAGACCGACAAACATATGATTCACTTTTGCCAAATAGCCAAAGTCATCGATGTGCTTCCAACATCGAAACTTTAAGCCATGCTACCTGCAAATAAAAAAAGCAAGCACCATTTTATCAAATCTTAAGAAAGGAAAGACTCAACAGTTGTTTATTTAATAACTTTTAATTAACGAAAACAAACAATTGAAGTGAGTAAAGGACGCACCCAATTTTCCGTTGTTTCAAGAAGAGAAGGAATTGCAACAATCTTCTGTTATTTCTTTTATCTGGACTTTAATAAATACATTTAGACTAATAAAATATCTTTTATTAATCTAAATGTTTTTAGACCACAAACGGCAATCCAGTTCGGTCCTTCCCTGCAAAACAAAGTAAGCATTAAAGCCATGTTTTTTAAACTCCACGCCAAATTGTCCGATGAACAATATGCCAAAGTCATTCATCTGACAGATTTACCATCACAGGCTTGCTAATATAGTTGAAATTTATCCGTGACAAATTTCAACTAGAACATTAGCAAATCTGTTAACTGAAAACATGCCACTAGGTCTAGTACTCATGTGTTCATGAGATATGTTCAAAATTAGTTCACTGATTTGGGGTTTCTGGAATGCTGACCAATTAAAATCATTATACTGTGGATTTGGCGTGGTGGTTGCTTTTATCTTTTGTCGCTGCAAGTGGAAGAAACGAACGAGACGAGATCGTAACAAAACTAAAAACTTTATTTCTTCTCGCGTACTTGTACAACACATGTCTCGACGACGCGGTAACAAAGACAACTGGTTTTCGACCGTCTTTGTGGGGTGAGTTCGAATTTGTTCCAGGAAGTGGTGACTCATATGCTGGGGGTAATTGCTTGTCTTTTACAACCGTTAAGGGTACAGATGTGAAGGGTGGCATTCGCCACAATACCATTCATCAATTAAAAGCAACATGCTAGAGTTTTAAGAAAAGTTTACTCCTGCTATCTTCTATCCCAAGTGGTTTATATTTAAATTTCAATACCTTCTCCTACAAAGCTTTCATTAGTTGGGAAAGAACAATACCTCAATTCCTTAATTACTGCTTTGTGTCAAAGAAAGAACTTTTCCTTTTCCCTCAGAAGTAAAGTTAACACATCATTTCTACAACTTAAAAATCAAGGTTCAAACCAAAGGATTGTTTGCCAATTGAAGAAGTCTTTAGGAGCAAAAGAAAAAGTCTTATATCATCAGAAGAGGAAGCAGCTTAGAAATTCTTGAGGTTTGATAAGGGACAAAGACAAAACCTCCAACCACAAACAGAAAGAGATGTCTACACAGGGATAAAGGTAACTCAAACTAGACACGGAGGCAAAGAAAAAGAAACAGATCTTGGAAACTAGTGACCAAAATCATTCAGTTGTGTTAAGACAAAAGAAATGAGGCCAGGAAGCTAGCAATTACTTCTTGGAATTAGGAATGATGTTGAAACAAACGTGTGAAAAGACATCTGCTTACATGAATCAGGTAAAAATGGCAGGGATGAAGAAATAGGCAAAGGACAAGAACCAATGCTTGAGCCCCTTTTCTGTTTGAAGAAAACACATAATGAATTTCATATCATTGAAGAAGAGCACAGAACTGATGCCAAATCCATATAAAGATTATTCTTTAAATCTGTCAAATACAGAAATCACAAAGGAAAAGTAAGAAGCTTGCGTAAAAGAATTCTGTTTCAATGGCATGCCGCAAGAATTCAAACCAGATCCCAGGACAGACCCATCTACTTCTATCATGCTGCCTATCTAAATATCAAAAATTTTTAAATTTAGTCACCCACTCCTGAGCTCCGAGCCCATTCAACAACTCACGGAGAAAGAAAAGCAGTCTAAGCCAGACAGCGCACATCCCTATGCTCCATGTTATCTTTTCCTTCCTCACCACAACCTTTGGTTATCGACATTTTTGTCATGTACAAAGACCAGCATCCTAACTAGGACCAGCCCGGGCTCCATCTTCCTCCTTCCTCACTCGCTCCTCTCCCCTCTCTGGATGGTCAAGAGGAGGAGAGTAGGGGATTTTCTCACTCAGTCTGGAGAAAATTTAGGGACCCATAGCAATTCCAAACATATAAAATTTTACTAACAGAAAATAAAACTTTAAGATTCTTTTTTATTAAGTCAGTGCCATAACTTCATCATCAGAAATTTTTACATGTTCTTCCATCATCATTTACATGGACATCACTTTCATTTCAAATTCAATCATCAAATTTTTATCATCCTTCTCGAGTAACATCTGCTGTAATTTTTCCACATCCTTCTCATCATCGATAATTTCCATTTTCGGACAGAAAACCAAAAAACATTTAAAAAAAAAATAACAAAATATTGGCAGATGTAACTACGTAACAGCTATCAATTGAAACATCTTTGCTCAGTTATAACTAGAGCCAAAAGTTTTCACCAGTTTTTGGACCTAAAATCGCCAATTTTTTACATTAAATTTACCAAAAAAAAAAATTGCCAGTTATTTATTTCAGAAACGAGTTAAAACAAATTACACTTAGATATTTCAAATAATCCTCGCTTAAACTATGACTTCAATCGCTCAATATCAATGAATATAACGAGAACGAATGTTCAACGTCGACTGCAACTAAAAGAGCATATTCGCTATTAACTTTATCACTTAAATTCATATCAAAAGACGTAAATTTGATAAGATCAGGATTGCTTGACAAAACTTTTTCCAAATTTTGAGAAAATATAAGATAACCAGAAATAATTTCTTTTGCATTTTCAATTAGTTCGGCTCGTTTAGTTACACCGAGTCCTTTTTCTTCCAGCGATATTATAATATTTGATAGCTCGATGAGATTAAGTTGATCAAATAATTCTTTCTTGAAGTTAACTTTCTTCTCTCGCAATAGTTTCTTCTAGCATTTGAATGAGATTTTTGTTTATAGTTCAAAATGAAGCACTCAACAGTATCAAAATTATCGACATAGTACTTTGCAGCGTTTAACCAAGAACCCCAGCGAGTGACAATTGGTTCTGGAGGAAGATTACAAACTCCAGTTGCATTCTTAAAATAATTCTGTCTTCTCTTGACTTCAAAAAAACGTCTTCATTTCTAATATAAGCGAATTTGCTAATTTGTACTCATTCCGAATCCTAAATGCAACGTTACGTAAAATGCGAGCGAGACACGTGACGTGACATACATTTGAAAAAATCAATGAATTTTTCTTAATCTCACTGCCTTCATCATGGATTTTGCTCGATCTGTCACTATTAACTTCGGTTTTCAATATTTTAAATCATTTGGCCACAATTTTCTAGACACGTTGAGTATACATTCTTGTATTATAATCAGGGCTGTGGAGTCGCGTAAAAATCTACCGACTCCAACTCCGACTGACTCTTCCTTACCATCCGACTCTGGCTAAAACACCAAAACTCCACGACTCCGACTCCACAGCCCTGATTATAATGTTGTCAACTGTTGAGTGAAATGTCACATCAATTAACATTGATTTTGATTTCTCGCCATTCAATTTTCCTACAAGCACGTTGACCACTTTACATTGCACTTTGTCACTAGTTTCGTCAACAATGAAATAGACATCACGTCCATTAATTTCGTCCTTCATTTTTTCTGTTACTGAGTTGAAGATAGTTTTTTTTTTATGTGCCCGCAGTGCTAAAAAAATAAATAACGCAATGAGACTTCAAATAAAATCATGCTTTTTTTTTGGTACGGCGAAATATATTGCCACCTAATTCCTTAATCACGGAATCAATTTTAAACTCAATTGACTTGTTTTCTAGTGATGTGCCGGATCGTTAAAAATGTATATCCGCGGATACGGATACGGATACGGTTCATTAGTGTCTAGATCCGCGGATACGGATACGGATACGGATCTCTACTTTCGTACTCAGTCGGCGCCGGTGCGTGTGAACTTGGACCGATAGTTGACGCTTTGCGTTAATAACGCGACTTGTTTCGACTTGCACTGCGCGTGTTTTTGTTTATAGTGTGAAAGTGTGCTAAATTAGAATTCACCACAAAGGCAGACAGGATAAAGTAACAAAAGTTAATATAATTTTCCAATTGAGCTTTTTTGCGTCTTTATACAGATTCTATTTCGGGGGATTCCAACTTCACGGTACAAACAGTAGCATGCGAAATTACAGCGATAATAATAGTTCGCTGTATCCAAATCACGTGTACAATACAGATCCCGATCGCGACAATATAACCCGGAACCTTAAAACTAACCTTAAACACTAACTTAACACTAATAACAGAAAAAGGGATAGAATTAAGAAGACAGAAAAAATGATAGATAAGATAGAAATAG